>NC_041386.1:650758976-650803289 GCF_002162155.2 Triticum dicoccoides
ACCCGGGCCTGGCCCGTGCCACGTGGTGGTACTTTAGCGCCGGTTCGTGAGGAACCGATACTAAAGGGGGGGCCTTTAGTCCCTACTCTTTAGTGCCGGTTGCCGAACCGGCACTAAAGGCCGTTACGAGCCGGCGCTAAAGCCCGGTTCTGCACTAGTGAACTAACCGACAACCCTCCTCCACCACTCATTGCAGTTGCTTTGCGGGCATGGACTTGCATTTCGAGGATGGACTTGCAAGTGGAATAAAAATGGGACGGGCCCAGTTGCGTATCGGAGGTGGAGTTGCATCTGACCTCCCCCAGTTGCTTATTGAGGATGGACTTGTAACTGGGACAGAAAAAGTGTGTCCCCAATTGCATGACAGGGATGTAGTTGGTCTTGCAACTAGAGAAAAAAGTATTGGGCTCCAGTTGTGTGTCCAAGGTGGACTTTGCAGCTGGGAAGAGAAAAAATATGGGGATCACAATTACATGTCGGGGTTGGAGTTACAACTAATACAAAAATAGTTGAACCCTAGTTGTGTGTCGAGTGTGGACTTACAGACGTGACAAAAAATAGTAGGGCCCAATTACATATCAAGGATGGACTTGCCATTAGGAGAAAAAATGCTCCACTCCTCAAATTGCATGTTGGTGGTGGAGTTGCAACCTGGGACATGCAAAAGGGGAACGACTAATAGAAACGTGACCCACTGACACCATGGTGGGAGTTACCCTTCCTATCCCGCGCCATAAGCACGTAATAGGAGGTTTCAATGAGACATCCTAACCAGCGCCTGAAGCGCCAAAGTGTTCCTATAGTCATAGGGGCGCTCCCTCGTGGGCCGCGATCCAGTATCTCGCCACACACTAGCTCCTACATGCTCATGCACCCCTCTTCGCTCGCTATTATTTTTCTTGTTTTCAACTGCGGCTGGTCAGCTTTCGCAAAATTGACTAGCTAGGTTTTCTAATTTTGAAAAACTCAGGGAGATTAAAAAATGTTTATGGATTTGAAAAGAATTCATTAGTTTGAAAAACTTCATAAATATGAAAAAAAAAGTTCATGAATTTGAAAAGGTTTAGGACTAGAACAAGTTTATAATTTTGGAGAAGTCCACAAATCAGAAAAATGTTCAGAAAATTTGAAAGAAGTTCATAATTTGAAAAAAGTTCACGAAATTTGGAAAACGATTGGCACTTGAAAAAGTTTGTACTTTAACAAATTCAAATAACAAAAAATCTCACAAAATTTTAAAAAATGTTAAAAAATTTAGAAGAAATTCACGAAACTTGGGAAAAGTACATGAATTTGCAAAAAAAATATAAAGTGGGCGGAACCTTTTCTGGGAAGGTTCGTAAAACCTATGAAAAAACAGTACATGGGCCGGCCTATTTCAGGTGTGAGCCAAGTAACAAAACTACGTGTAAGTTCGAAATCACTAGTTAAAGGGTACCACTTGTAAAGGTCACTCCCCTACCTTCTCCGGTTTGATAAATGGGGCACTGCATGTGCTTCACTTGTTGCAATGTGAGAGTTCCTTACTTTGTTGATTTTTTTTCAAAATGTTTTATCTCTTGATCTATGCATCAAATACCAAACCGTTTTAACCCTTTGTATTCTGTAGCAATTGCTACTAATAGTTTTCTGGGCTTCTGGGACCTAGCCCCCTAGGGCCCAGGCCCAGAGCATGAGGCCCAAACCCTTTGTATTTTGTGGCAATACTGTAGCAATTGCTACAGGGAGCTCCTGTACGCTGCTCGCTGTGGCAAAGTGCCCGCCCTTCACACAGGAGTGGCTAGCCTGGGCCGGCCCATTTACAGTTGCACGCGGCGGCATCCCGAGATGAAAAATGGCAAAAAATAAAACAAAAAGCGCAACCGCTGAAACTCGAACAGGCGATCTCATACTAAGAGGCCTGGGGTGCAAACCACTCACACAAAGACGCTCGCATGTTCAATTTTGCAGTGCAACATTTAAAAACACATACGCAGCGACAAAACTGGAACATTAATTCGCAAAAAAGTCCCCAAAACTGCAGTCCGTGTATTGGGTCGAACCGAGGACCTAGAACTGAATTTATCGAAATTACGAATATTTTCTTCAAAACAAAAACAGTTTCTGATTTTTTGAACAAATTTTGTAAAACATAAACATTTTGATGATGTGAAATTTTTTGGAAATAGGGAACATTTCTTGAATTTGTGAACAGAAAATGAAAATGTTTACATTCTTTCAAACTTCCAGAACATTTTTGAAACTCCTGAAAAAACAGAAAGCATGCACAATTTTTTAAAACAGGAAGATTTTTTGAACATTGTCAAAAAATTGAAAAGAAGAACATTCAAACATTTTTTATAAAACAAGAAGATTTTTTGAAAATTGCCGGGTTACTGTAGCACGGTAATCCACCAGTAGTGGGCTGGCCTATGTCGCTTGCTCGCTCCTGTTACCTGTGCGTTCCTTCGACAATTTGCCGCAATTAGCGGCAAATAGGATATTCACTCCTATGTGACGCTTTTGGTGTCAAAGAGTGCCGCACAGGGGCGGCTCATCTGGGCCGGCCCATTTGCCGTCGCGAGGTGAAAAACAACGAAAAAGAAATGTGCTAGTGCTAGGATTATAACCTCCACCTCGATAGTAATGAGCGTGTTGTGATAGCCACTGCGCTAGATCAGGTGTTGTGTTAGATTAGCAGCGCAACTCAAAAAGAAACTGTCGACAGCGGCAAAAGTGTAAGAAATTCGCAAAAGCTAAAGTCCCAGTGAGGGATCGAATCGAAGATCCCCTGATAGTGGTTTTTACAAAGGCAATTTTTTTATAACCCGAACATTTTCTACATAACATGAACAAAATGTAGAATATTTTGAAAAGTGCAAACGTTTTATAAATTGTGAACAAAATTTGAAAACAGGAACATTCCTAAATTTCTGGGAATTTTTTTAAAAACTTCAACCATGAACAAAATTAGAAAATGGCAAAAAAAATAATTTCTGAAGAATTTTTAAAAATTAGAACAGAAAACATTTTTATCAAAAACAAAACATGAATGTTTTATCAAACGTGAAAATTATTAATTTTTTTTTACAAATTTTGAGCAAACTCAAACATTTTACAACACACAAACAAATTTTGGAGACGCAAACATGTTTTTTAGAACAGAAACATTTTCTAAACTACCCAAAAAACTGAACAGCAACAATTTTTGCACACGAACATTTTTTGAAACTCCAGAACAAAATTTGGAAAAATTATTTTTTTTCAATTTGCAAACAATTTTGGAAACGGAACATTTTTTGAAACTCCGAACAAAACTTTTAAATATGAACATTTTTTGAAATTTGCGATTTTTTTTGGAACGGGGACATTTTTTCAAACTCCCAAACAAAATTTATGGAATTTACGAATATGTTTTCAATTTGTGAAAAAACTTTGAAAACACGAAAAATTATAAATTTATGAAAAAATTTGGAAAGCGGGAACACTTTTTGAAATTCCTAAGCATTTTTGGAATGCAAACAAAATTTGAAGACATGGACAATTTTGAAAAAGGATGAAACTCACGAACAAAAATTGAAAAACAAACATTTTTCTTAAATTTGCGAACAAATTTTGCAAAGTTATGAAATTTCAAAAAAAACATAAAGAAAAGAAACAGAAACTAAAAAAAAGAAAAGAAACAGAAAAGGAAAAACCAAAATAATAAGCCAAAAAGAACCAGAAAAAGATGATACAGGAAAAAACCCGGTTCAAGGAACCTTCTAGAAGGTTGCCAAAACCAGTTGGACGCACTGGGCCGGCCAATGTGTCTGTCGTTCGCTGCGGTGCTATGTACGATCGCTCTACAGTTCACCGCAACGAGCGGCGAATATGATTTTCCATTGCTACAGTATATGAAGGTGGCCCGAGGCGGCCTGCTGGGCTGGATCCGCCTCTGAATATACGCACACTATACAATATATCGAGGACACACAACACGGTGAGAGAGATATACAGAAACCATCAAACATCTAAGCTTGCAAACTGTTACATGAAGTCATGCTTTAAAAAAAGGTGAAGTAACCAATCAGGGAGCGATGCAACAAACGAAATCAGTACATTCAAGAAAAGCACTACGCATAACAAAAACACATGATGTGACTGTCCCGGCGACGGTTGCCGTTGTATCGGCGACGACAGCGGCTGGCGCGGCGGTGGGTTCTCCCTATAGATCCATGAATCAGGACGGCGACCCTTCTTCTTCGACGGCGGCAGACTCTGTGGACGCGTAGGCGTCCCGGAGACTGGATCTTGAGGTGGTGACAGCCTTTCTGAGGCTGGCGGCGGTATGGGACGTCCTCTCCATTAATAAATCAGGTTTTATGCGGTTCGACAGGTGACACATTTGTCTCTTCAGGAGAGAGGTCGAGCAATGCCTGGCGCCGGCAGGTGAAGCCACTGTTGGATGCGCCGCCGACAGATGCTACACACGACGTCTTATGCAGAGACGCAAGTCATGCCTGCTACCGGCTGGTGTTGCACGGTGGCTCTAGTAGAGGTGTCATATTTAGCCTGTTGCTACCGGATCGAAGGTGGTGCGACAATACCAGGAGGCAGGCGGTATGGGATGTATTTGTCTTCTGGTCCCATCTCCATAGGTATCCGGTTATCGAGGCATCAGTAGTCGGCTATTGGATGATGGTGCAAACGGCTACAACGATGAGTTTATGCACTCTGGTGAAAACACAATATCTCTGATCAAGCTATGTCGACGCGCGCCTGCGTCGATACCTTGCTAAAGGTGGTGCATTGAAGCTTGGCTTCAGGGATGAGAATCCGGAATTCAACCTGGTATTGGACTTGCCATCATCGACGCATGTGCGGCGATTCCTTCTTGGATGCGTAGCCTAGGAGTTGTGCATTTTTCGTTTCTGATGTCGTCTTGTAACATAGGGTTAGTGTCTATCTAGTGGAGTTACTGTCACGAGGCATGCGGCTTCAGAGTTCCTTTTGGCTTTGTTTCTGGGCCGATGTTGTTCGCTTTAATTATTTCACCTCCGCGGGGCTGCACGCTCGCATACGCAGCCGGCGTCAACGCACACGTTGGCCAGCCAGCGTCCGCTGCGTGCCGAGCTTTTTCCTATCGAGGAGAGTGTTCCTGTATTTAGGAATTGTGATGTCTCACAGACTTGGTTTGATTTGATTTAACATGCGCTTATATTAACTTTTTGATTATTCCTGTTAGTTATGTAGCATCAGTGCATCACTTCCCAAGACTCCATAGCACATTGTTTATATATTTGCATCCATAGATACTTGAAGGGTGTTGAGGCCATTGTAAGAAACATCACTATTTAGACTGATCAAGTCCAAATCTGGTACTTTTCTTCCTCTCCAAGCTTTTTCTTATTTGTTTCTTCCTCTCGAAGCTACTAAATATAAGTACTTTTCAGGGTCAAGCTCGCCTTTTAGGGCCACTGATCTATTCTTTTTCTAACAAACGAGTCTTGATAATAGTGCGTTATATGTTTGTTTAACACAGTGTGTTACATGTTGTTGCTTTGTTCATTTCTTACATACAGGCAGACAGAGAGAAAGAGAGTTCTTTGTTCATATTAACTTGCTGGAATATGTATATCCCCATTGCAACATACTCCATCTGTAAACATTTTTATATTAGTTTACAGAGGAAGTACTAATTATGTATCTTTACACAACATACCCAGAAAGAGAGGGAGGGGAGGGGGATGGTTGTATATGCCGAAGATAGTGGTTACAAAATAAGAGAAGTGATCTAGCGTAAAAAGGTTAACAATACCATGTCATCGTGATATACATGGCAATACTAAAATTATATGTTAGACACAAGTAGTGTTTACTCATTGAAATCTATTTATCCCTAGCAACGCGCGAGCAATTAACTACTCCCTTTGTTCCTAAATATAAGTCGTTTAAGAGATTTCAATATATATGGACTACATATGAAGCAAAATAAGTGAATCTATACTCTAAACTATGTCTATATACATCTGTATGTAGTTTATATTAAAATATATAAAAATAGTTATATTTAGGAACGGAGGGAGTAGTCAATAGAAAATACATCAAGGCTTGTAGATGAGAGTGATTTTTTGTAGGCCGAGCTCCAGTTTCTCTTGTGAGAGAGATTGAGCTTCTCTTGTGCATGACAGGACTCGAGGAGAGAGAGAGAAATGTCCACGATGTTGCATGTGCATGCAAAATATTTTATGAGAGGACGAGACACGATGTGAGAAGAGAGAGAAATGTCAGGCAGATTGTTGACACCAGATTTTGGCACAGTCAAGAACTTATTTAAAATGGCCTCAAATGGAGAAGTGTTCTACATGAAAAAGTTTCATATTGTCGATACAGACATCTTTGAAGTTTGGGCCATCGCCATCTGATCTCATCTCGAAGGCCGAAGTTGTGTTCGAAATACTGAGATTTTGTATTCAGAAGACTATTCGGCACATTACGTCCCCAAGACTGCCTCGTATGGAAAAATGATCTACATGGATTGTCTTCGTCTTGTCGAATGATCGATTTTGATATAAGAGTTGTTCTAATCCGAGTTCGTATGCAAAAGTTAGAGCCATCCGAATACAGCACTATCACGAGCCAAAAGTGGCGCGCCCCACCAGACACCCTATCTGATGGGTAGCGCGAATAACAGCCTGTGTTGCACGAGCGATTTGTCCCTCAAGATGAACTCTAATAAAAAACGTTCAACATAAAAGTTGTTCGTCTCATCGAAACGGTCAAGATTGCTTTTGGGCTCGTTTTCATCCGAGGTCGTTTACCACCTCAAAAGTTACCCGTAAGGTGCAGCTAGTTTAAACCGAACAGTTTTGGAAAGTTCGGACAAAACCAATCCGAATTTGACTAGGGTTTTGGACGTGAATCCAAGCCTTTTCCTTGCACGGGAAGTCCAGCCGCCTCTTATATACCTGAGGGGTGATGGCCGATTGAACAACACACAATCGATCAATCAATCTACCACTTTTTATCTTTTATCTTTTCTCCTTAACCCTAGTTCTTCTTCTTCCTCGTTCTTCGTTCGTTCTTCTTCATTGCAGGGCGGCGAACCTCGTGGCCCTAGGGCGATCGGGTCGACCTAGGGCAGCCCATAGCAGCCGCGCGCCCAGACGGGGTCCCTCCCGGGCGTGTGGGGTTTCGGGTCCCAAAAGCGACGGCTTGCTGTCTTGCGTATCGCACTGGAAGTCGGCCTCCCGCGGTGTGAGTTGCGGAGCATCTCCCTCGGCGCCGCGGGTACACATCGACGTGTTCGTGTGACGCGTTCCAGCGTCAACACACTTTTTGGCGACTCCGCTGGGGACGAAGCTTTGAACGGTCTCCAGCCCGTTCTTGCTACGAAGAGATCATCATCAAGTTGCTGCAATCTACAAAGGTAATATGAATACCCAATTCCCCTTTGTAGATTCAAATAATCCATATGTTGTTGTTGGATCACCTATTGAGCATAATGTATCGGCTAGCCCTAGTTTTATCAATCATGCATCTAATTATGTGCCGATGCAAAACAATCTTCATGTTTCAAATTCTTATAAATTTAGCAACATGCAACATATGTATCCCAACTCCCATGCATCGGCAACCCCACAAATTCATATGCCGATGAGCAACATGATGAGTTCAATTAATCAATTTGAAACACCCCAAGTTAGAATTTCCAATGCCATACAAGAAAGTGTTTCACCCTTTTATTCATCGGCAGCTAATGTGCAATATAGTAGTCCAACCATGCCGATGAATGAGAGAATTGGCCATGCTACTAATGGCTATTTGGCCAGTTACTCTCAACCGTCATATGCTACACCTCATGTTAGTAATTCTTCGGCACCATACACAACTGTAGATGCTCATAATTCGGCTTCACACCTTCCTGGTTATAGCCGAATGAATATAAATTTTACAGGAGCGGTTGTGCCCAACATTGTAGAAGATGAGGTAGTGGTGGCTGCATTGAAGAGTTTAGCCCAAAATAAGAGAATTAGTGCTCTTTGCCTTGAACAACATGAAAAGGGGCTATTTCCTGATTATGCCGCAATAAAAGCTAGAGTTTTGCAAGAAGATGAATCTTTGCCAATTGATAAAATTGGCGAGCAAAAGTATGGTCTTACAACACTGCATATGCCTTCACCTAGTACTACATCATATTATACACCCCCTACACAATTGCAAAATTTCGGCAACACCCGTGTCATTGCCGAAAGAATCTAAAAGCATTGGGGGGCAATCATATCCGGAGTGGGCTGAAATTGAGAAAAAGCTTAAAGATAATTTTGCCGCTCGCCGTCAGAAACAAATAGAAAAAGAATTGGCTCAGATAAAAGAAGCATTGCCAATTGGTACTATCAATGAAAAGAAGGATGATTCGGAACATGAAAGTGCTTCGGTTGAAAAAGCCGAATCAAGTAGTATATATTCTGAATCCATCAAATCCAACGAGGCAAGCATTATTGAGAAAGGGCATGGCAAGCATAGGAAAACAACGATGCTTGATTTTTCTGAAGTTAATGGAACCTACTTCCTGCCCTATGAGTTCCGTTCCGTAGAAATTGACAAGCTTCAAGGACAAGAACAAGTGGCCGAACAAAGTTCGGCCGACAAAAATCTTCAAAGCAATGATGCACGGATTCAAGAAAAAGATGATGACAAGGTGTTGGGGAGCCATCAAAAGACGGAGCAAGATGTTCTTCAAATGGCACCACTATCATTCTCTCCCAACATATTTGAAGAGGTATGCATAGCGAGTAATTTACCTATTTTTAGATTTGGTCGCAACTTCATTATTGATGCATCTATAAGAAATATTCTCATAAGTAATTTTGAAAGACCAATGAGGAAGGGTAATTTACTTGTTAGCAGTAAAATTGTTATGGAACATATCGGTCAACCCATTGCACCATTTATAAAGACCGATAATGACTTATTGTTACAGCCAAAGCTTTTCCCGTTGCTTTCTCTAAAATTCATATCTAGTTGGGTAGCTTTGCTTATTTCTTACTTGGCTTACACTTGGTCTCAACTGAGACATGTATGTTCTAAATATCTTCGTTTCAGAAATTTAAAGCCAAGGTTAAATTCTATTGAGAAAACCGATGCTAATATAATATCATATCCAAATACATCGGAGATAGAGTGGAAAACACAATGCATAGCCGAATGGGGAGATTCCAAATCTAAACCATTCGTTTGCTTATCTCCAAAGCCGTTCAAACAGCAAGATAGGCTAAGAAACAAGAAGTATACTTTCAATTCAAGCATGTGTGATAAAATATTTGATTTGTTGCTGAAAAATAATTACATTACAATTCTTGATCACCATGTTAAGCCATCAATCCAAGGACGAATGTATTGTAAGTTGCATGATTCGTCCAAGCATAATTTTGAGGATTACAACTGTTGGGGAACATAGTAATTTCAAAATTTTCCTACGCACACGCAAGATCATGGTGATGCATAGCAACGAGAGAGGAGAGTGTTGTCCACGTACCCTCGTAGACCGCAAGCGGAAGCGTTATGACAACACGGTTGATGTAGTCGTACGTCTTCATGATCCGACCGATCGAAGTACCGAACGCGCGGCACCTCCGTGTTCTGCACACGTTCAGCTCGATGACGTTACCCGGACTCCGATCCAGCAGGGTGTCGGGGATGAGTTCCGTCAGCACGACGGTGTGGTGACGATGATGATGTTCTACCGGCGCAGGGCTTCGCCTAAACTCCGCGACGATATGACCGAGGTGGAATATGGTGGAGGGGGGCACCGCACACGGCTAAGGAACGATCCGTAGATCAACTTGTGTGTCTATGGGGTGCCCCTGCCCCCGTATATAAAGGGGTGGAGGAGGGGGAGGGCCGGCCCTCTCTATGGCGCGCCCTAGCGGAGTCCTACTCCCACCGGGAGTAGGATTCCCCCTTTCCTAGTAGAACTAGGAACCCTTCCATGTAGTAGGAGTAGGAGAGAAGGAAAGGGAAGAGAGAAGGAGAAGGAAGGAAGGGGGCACCCCCCTCCCTAGTCCAATTCGGACTAGTCCAAGGGGAGGGGTGCGGCCACCCTTTTGGCCCTTTCTCTCCTTTCCCGTATGGCCCATTGAGGCCCAATACGAATTCCCGTAACTCTTCGGTACTCCGAAAAATACCCGAATCACTCGGAACCTTTCCGAACTCCGAATATAGTCGTCCAATATATCGATCTTTACGTCTCGACCATTTCGAGACTCCTCGTCATGTCCCCGATCTCATCCGGACCTCCGAACTCCTTCGGTACATCAAAACTCATAAACTCATAATATAACTGTCATCGAAACCTTAAGCGTGCGGACCCTACGGGTTCGAGAACTATGTAGACATGACCTAGAACTATTCTCGGTCAATAACCAATAGCGGAACCTGGATGCTCATATTGGCTCCTACATATTCTAAGAAGATCTTTATCGGTCAAACCGCATAACAACATACGTTGTTCCCTTTGTCATCGGTATGTTACTTGCCCGAGATTCGATCGTCGGTATCCAATACCTAGTTCAATCTCGTTACCGGCAAGTCTCTTTACTCGTTATGTAATGCATCATTCCGTAAATAACTCATTAGCTACATTGCTTGCAAGGCTTATCGTGATGTGCATTACCGAGAGGGCCCAGAGATACCTTTTCGACAATCGGAGTGACAAAACCTAATCTCGAAATACGCCAACCCAACATGTATCTTTGGAGACACTTGTAGCACTCCTTTATAATCACCCAGTTACGTTGTGACGTTTGGTAGCACCCAAAGTGTTCCTCCGGTAAACGGGAGTTGCATAATCTCATAGTTACAGGAACATGTATAAGTCATGAAGAAAGCAATAGCAATATACTAAACAATCAAGTGCTAGGCTAACGGAATGGGTCATATCAATCACATCATTCTTCTAATGATGTGATCTCGTTAATCAAATGACAACTCATATCTATGGTTAGGAAACTTAACCATCTTTGATTAACGAGCTAGTCAAGTAGAGGCATACTAGTGACACTATGTTTGTCTATGTATTCACACATGTATTATGTTTCCGGTTAATACAATTCTAGCATGAATAATAAACATTTATCATGAAATAAGGAAATAAATAATAACTTTATTATTTCCTCTAGGGCATATTTCCTTCAGCAACATGTTTCGTCAAATAGTTAAATCGTCCTTTGAAAAAGGACGATTGAAGTTTGTTGAAACACCAAGAGCTGACCAGTTTATTCCGATTGGTCCCAATGGCAAAAAGTTTTTACATCGGCTGCTTCAAGCCGATCCATTTAAAAAGAATGTAAAAGCTGCAGGTGATGGGATCAAGCTTTCAAGTAAAGAAGTTATTGAAGAGCATAACGAGCATAATCTTGAGGGCGGGAGTTCCATCGAAGCTACAATGGAGACGCCAAGGACTGGGGGGCAGCAAGCAAATCTAATGATCGATGAAAGCAAACCAAAAGAAAACAAAGGCCGGAATAAGCGCAAGTGTAAGAGATCAAAAATCACCTTTGCTAAACTATTGGATAAATATCAAAAGAAGAGTGAAGAGACGAATGCTTATCGGACAAATCATGCAAAGAAACCAAGATCACCCCCAAGGCGCAAATATGAGGATCGGTATTGGCAAACTGATAATTTTAATGCAACATATTCATATCCTTATTTTGGGCCGCCGATGCCAATGCCGTGGATACCTCCCTATGCTCATATAGATACATATTCATCATGGGACAGGTATGATACAAGGGTACATTCTCCATCTTATTCTAGACCATCTCACCAATACTATGCAGCTCCAAGGAGATCAACATTTGAACAATCACGTGTCAAAGACCGTTTCAATCATAAGGAATCGGTCCAGAGCTCAAGAAAGAAGAAAGAGGTGGTAAAGCAAGTTTACCGCGTGAAAAGAGATGGTCGTAAGTGTGCTGCTTCAGATTTGATCTCAAATAACAAAGAGCCAATTAAAGTGTTGACATTGGCAACAAAAGGCAAAGAAGTGAAGCAATCAACTGATAAAAATCAGAGTGCCAAATCTGAAGAAAAGAAGTTGAGGGTGCACAAGGCCCAAAAAGAGTTGCCATTGGTTGAAACAAAATCACAGCCGAGATGCCCACTCGGTTTATCATATTGGCAAAAGAAAAAATTACAAAATCTTAGTGCACAAGAGCTGAAAAAGAAGAACATGACATGGGTTCCCAAGAAGATCAGTCAACACAAAAATGATGTGCATGCTTCTGTTGCAACAAGTACAATAAAAATGAAGAAGGAAAATAATGAAAGCAACAAACAATTAAGCCGAAGGTGCGCATCACAACATCAAAATCTTCGGTTAGCACATCATCCATTTTCTTCAACCATGTCGTTGATGCCTTTGCCATGGAATTCATCCCTAGGTATGATCAATTACCCTCCATTGATTTATTTTGATCCATGGATGCAACATAATTTTCTATATCATGAGAGAGTATTACCAAATTACCATACATTTGGTTAGTTACATTGTTGCTAATACAAAGGGGCCGAAATATTTTATTCCTATTTTATTTGTTTATTTCGGCTATACATACTTTGGTGGGTGAATTCTACATGGACCTCATGTTAATGGCTGATATTTATCTATTGCCCTAAGAATATGTCAAAGCATGGCCGGTGTAGTATCCTAACATCATCATTAGTTCAATTGGAGACCAAAACAAGCCTTATGCCACTTAAAATATGTTTACACAATAGTCAAAGCCGAATATGAAATTTATTCGGTTTGGAGCTTTGCTATAGGTGCTATACAGATTGAGACTTTCAGTGATTCGTTATAAGTAGTGCAACAAATATCCAAGGGTTATCAATGTTTTGACGAGTCACTTATAGTTTATCTTAAGGTATGTCTAGATGCAAAATTACCTTGGGTTGCTATAAAATTGTTCATATTTCTAGACATGACAATTTGAAAGAGTTGGCACAGCAAGCATCAGGCTACTATATTAGTCATTGTGTGTTGCATTTCTATCAATAGCCGATGCTTAGTCTCGTCAGAATAGGTAAGGCCGAACCGAAGTCCACCGCTTCGGCCACTAATGAATTTTTCTTATACAGGCGAAAATAAGGATTGGAGAAAGTTTATTATTGATTATCAGCAAAATCCTAGCAAAAGGGTGAATAATATGGTTCCGAGGATGACCTTGAGATACATATCTATGGGACTTTATCATCGGATTGTTAAGGAAGTTGAGAAAGTTTCACCCAAGCTTGCGTCAAAATATTCACACAAGCAATGACCGATATAAACTTATCGTCCTAAGAATATGCCAAAATGGCCGATGGAGTGTTAACATCGTCCTTAGAGCAAGCTATGTGCAAGTTATTTTTCGGCACATAGGCTTTGCCGAAAAACAGGGGGGCATGTGTTGACACCAGATTTTGGCACAGTCAAGAACTTATTTAAAATGGCCTCAAATGAAGAAGTGTTCTACATGAAAAAGTTTCGTATTGTCGATACGAACATCTTTGAAGTTTGGACCATCACCATCTGATCTCATCTCGAAGGCCGAAGTTGTGTTCGAAATACTGAGATTTTGTATTCAGAATACTATTCGGCACATTACGCCCCCAAGACTGCCTCGTATGGAAAAATGATCTACATGGATTGTCTTCGTCTCGTCGAACGATCGATTTTGATATAAGAATCATTCCAATCCGAGTTCGTATGCAAAAGTTAGAGCCATCCGAATACAGCACTATCACGGGCCAAAAGTGGCGCGCCCCACCAGACACCCAGTCTGATGGGTAGCGCGAATAACAGCCTGTGTTGCACGAGCGATTTGTCCCTCAAAATGAACTCTAATCAAAAAACGTTCAACATAAAAGTTGTTCGTCTCGTCGAAACGGTCAAGATTGCTTTTGGGCTTGTTTCCATCCGAGGTCGTTTACCACCTCAAAAGTTACCCGCAAGGTGCAGCCAGTTTAAACCGAACAATTTTGGAAAGTTCGGACAAAACCAATCCGAATTTGACTAGAGTTTTGGACGTGAATGCAAGCCTTTTCCTTGCACGGGAAGTCCAGCCGCCTCTTATATACCTGAGGGGTGATGGCCGATTGAACAACACACAATCGATCAATCAATCTACCACTTTTTATCTTTTATCTTTTCTCCTTAACCCTAGTTCTTTTTCTTCCTCGTTCTTCGTTCGTTCTTATTCATTGCAGGGCGGCGAACCTCGAGGCCCTAGGGGCGATCAGGTCGACCTAGGGCAGCCCATAGTAGCCGCGCGCCCAGACGGGGTCCCTCCCGGGCGTGTGGGGTTTCGGGTCCCAAAAACGCCGGCTTGCTGTCTTGCGTATCGCGCTGGAAGTCGGCCTCCCGCGGTGTGAGTTGCGGAGCATCTCCCTCGGCGCCGCGGGTACACATCGACGTGTTCGTGTGACGCGTTCCAGCGTCAACACAAATATTACTGTTCGTGCTGAGAGGGTGAGACAGTTACAGTCTACTAAATGTCTAACCCTGCCTCTGACCACTGCACATATCTTGACGTGAACAGATGATGGTGATAGTGGGTGCCGTGTAGCTTGGCCTAGAAAGGAACTTTGCGCTTGTAGATTACGCTTAAACATGATACATAGAAGTAACTATCGCATTCTCGCTCTAAAAATAATAATAGATGTATTCACCCGTGATACTAGCTGTAGTTAACAATATATAAGCTCATATGTGGGCACCACAGTTGATCAATATATGCGACCTGCCGCCAGTAGGGCGACGAGGCCAAATCCTGCCGCGGCCCTGACGGTGGTAGCGGCAGAGGAGGGCGGCGTCGGGGGAGAGTTGCTCGCGCCAGGACCTGCGGCTGGCGTGGGTGACGACGGCGAGGAGGAACCCGACGCGACGTTGATCACGATCTTCATGGTGAGGGGGGCGTCCGGGATGCAGTGGTCAGTGAAGCCACAGATGAAGTAGCGGGTGCCGGTGGCATTGAGGGCGACAACATCGTTGCCGGAGTTGAAGGTGTTGATAGCATTGGCGGTGCTGCAGGAGTCGTAGCCGGCCTTGGTGACCTCGACCACGTTGTGCCCCGTGGGCGAGTACTTGAAGACGATCTCATCGCCCAGCTGGAACTTCTTGTCGGCCACCCACCTAGCGTAGTCGGTGTTGATGCCCCACACGCCGCTGGGCTCGCCGACCCTGTAGGTCGCTGCCGACGCGGTGCCGAGCAAGGCCGCCGCCACGGCAAGGAGAGCGATCTTCATGTCGGCCATTGGTTGCGCTTGGAGCTGGACGGAGGAATGCAAAGCTGAGGAGATGGAAGGCTTTGCGGGGGATGGGGTTGCCGGACATGACCTATATATACACACGGGCACATGAGGTCCGTTGGCGCGCACGCGGTAGGCTCGTAGAGTGGCATTTGTATATTATAAAGATTTGGTGTTGACTGGTCATGTGTGTTTGAACGAGCCAATGCTCCTCACTCGTGCTTGGTCATACGCGATTACGCGGCCCGGGCTGGGGCTGGGTTGGTGCTAGCCGCTAGTGGGTCGACGACTCGACGCAGATTCTCTACCTTGGCTGGGTCCGTCCTTCACCTGCAGTTGTTGATGCCTCGTGAGGTGCTGTGTTCGTGGTTTGGCGTGGAAGCGGCATTTCCACTCTGCTGTTTGGGCAACTCTAACACGCCGACGTAAAATCTCCGCACGTGTCTGTTTGAATTAAAATGAACAGAAATCACAATCCAACAGGCCTACGTTAATAGACGAGTGTTTGTTTTTTGTCTACGCGTGACTCATTTCAGGCCTAAATTTAAGCCGGGTTTGTGTCGGCGCGTACACGGCGCAGACGTGAGCGACGCCTGCTTTTGTCCTTCCCCCTGACCCGCCAGTTGGTGGCACATTGATCATTTCCTCCTCTCTCCTATCGGCAGCCAACACACCCGGCCACCCGCCCGAGCCGCTGCCGCCCAGTTCCGGTGGCCAGACCGCCTCCCACAACCACATACCTCCGAAGCACAAGAGAGTGCTAGAAAGGATGTGGAATGTGCTTTCGGTGTTCTTCAATCTCGATGGGACATCGTTCAGTGTCCTGCCAGAACTTGGAGCACTAAGAAGTTGTGGGCGGTGATGATTACTTGTGTGACCATGCACAACATGATCATAGAGGATGAGTGTGAAGATAAAATCCTTGATGATATCGATGAAGGAATAATTTATTCTAGGGTTTCAATTTCAGAGTGAAAATATTGTGCCTGAGCATGGAGGAGCGGCCACATTTGCATAGTTCATCGAATATTATCATCAAATGCATGATTGAAAAACTCACATTCAACTACAAGATAATCATCTGCGGACTCACCTTGGCAACCAATAGATGTATTGGCTATTTTTTTTTTCATTTCAAATGTATTTGTGATACTTTAAATTTCATTTGGTTTGCAAACTATGAAATTTTATCGGTTTGTGAAACTATAATATTTGTATTTGGTTGAATTATGTGAGCTTTGGGCAATGTTTTTGATATGTAGCGCCGACTCCGTCACGCGCCCGAGGCCGCCGCCGATCCACCTCGTTGCTGGCGTCGAACCCATCACTGTAGGTCGCGCCACTGCCACCACTGCACGCACGGCATTGCCCGTGTGCGAACTCGCCTAGCAACGCCTCCGGCCATGCCCCGTAGCTGTTTTCCGGCGAGGCGGAGCCCTCTCCGTCGTATTTTTGGGTGCCGGGGGCTGAACGCCGGCCACCACAGCCGCCGCTGACCCGGCCTTTCATGTGGGCCACCCTGGGCCACTGCCCAATGGGGCCCGATACTAACCGCACTGACTTGTGGGCCCTGTTAATTAAACAGAATTAAATAAAATCTAATAACCTATTTCATCTTCTGTGTACACCCTTCTTTGTGCATTTAGCATTTTCCTATTTATTTTTGAAATATAAATAATTCTAGAAATTTGTTAAAACTTTGGAAATTAATATAAAATAATCTATAACTCGGATGAAAATAATTTATATATGGAATTTGATTAGAAAAATATGACAATTCTGAAGATGTCGTTCGTTTATCTGTCACGTGCCTGTAGCGTGCTGAACATGGAGCCGTCCCCTCTTTTCATCTGTCCGAAAAATGCAAAACACCGGGAAGACCCCTCCGGATATTTTCCCCCTTCGTCGGTATCGTGTAGTACCGCGATAGGTCACCACTAGCACTGCCGAGAAGACCCCTCTGGATGTTTTCCCCCTTTGCCCGTATCATGTAGTACTGCGATATGTCACCACTAGCACTGCCGGCAAGACCCTTCTGGATGTTTTCCCCCTTTGTCGGTATTGTGTAGTACTGCGATATATCACCACTGACAATGCAGAGAAGACCCCTCCGGATGTTTTCCACCTTCGCCGGTATCGTGTAGTACTGTGATCGTTCACCACTAGCACGGTCGGGAAGACCCCTCCGGATGTTTCCCCCCTTCGCCGGTATTGTTGCATTGCATTGATTGTGTTCCCTCTTGTTTGCCGGTGCATGGAGTGGAGCATTTTCATGTCATCTTGTTGTTATAATTTAGTTCTTGCCATGATATGCCATGATGTGACTGCTATAAACTTGTTTTCATGCCAAAATATGATGTTGATGCTAAGTCTGAAACTGCCTGAATTAAAACTTGCCATGTTTATCGGATGTTAGTTGCATAAGCTCAAACCACATCATATCTCCATGTCATTCTAATTGTTTTATCTTTCTTCTCGATTAGTTAAGCTATGGACGGTAGCGACAGAGACCATGATGATGATATCATCTTTGACATCATACGCTCCTCCCAAAAACAAGAGAATGAACCAAATGATGGCTCACAATTTCTGAACGCATCCGGTGAAAGACTTGAGGAAGAACCAAGATACGAAGAGAAAACAAACAATGATGGCGAAGAAAATCTTCTCCAATTAATAAAGTCCAGCGCTGGTGATCATTAGATGTATTAATTGGAGAAGATTTGCTCCAATTAACGAATATTTTTTCTTTTAGCCCTCCAGTTCGAGAAAATCTCTACAAGGGTACAAGGCCGGGCCAAAAAGTTGGGCAATGGCGTAAAGTACAACATCGATGGAGTCACAGGAGATGGCGAACCAATTGCTCTTGTAGAGAATACCCGAAAATTTATAAATCAGTGCGGAGTTATTGCTAGGGACAACATCCCGATCACCATTCGAGAATGGAATAAGCCAAAGGAAGATCGAGGAGTTAGTTATGTCGAGGAAAGATCGAAAATTTTGCTTTGGGATACGCTCATGTCAGATTTTACTCAGGAGGGTTTCACAGATGGCCAAAGGTTGAAAGTGAAGAAGTGGACTATTAAGAAGATGGCCATACAATTCCAGACATGGAAGAAAAGATTATACAACGACTACGTCAATGTAGAAAGGAAGACTCCAGAATTCACTAGAGCACTAGAGAAGGTAAAAGATAACTGGGACGAATTTGTGAAGTACAAGGAATCGAATGAAGCTAAGGAAAGGTCTAGAAAAAACAAGATAAATGCTGCCAAAATAGAGTATCACCATGTTCTGGGGACAGGTGGCTACAAGAGAGGCCTGCCTAAGTGGGAAGCAGAGGAGGCCAAGATGATTGCTGCAGGGGTCACTCCAAAAACAACGGGTTGGCCCGAGAGGTCCAGGAGTTGGTTTTACGCGCATGGGGGAAAGTTGGACCTAAAGACATGGGAGATTATTGAAAAGGAAAATCTTAAAACAGCCTCAGACGCTTTACTTAAAGCAATAGCCGATGCTCAGAAGGGGTTGTTCCATCCTGACAGGAGAGAACGACGAGCTTACACACACCCTCAGGAATCCTGAACATGGAGGACGAACACGAGGCAAATGCGTTATTCTGTGGGTTCAGGGGGTTTCGGAGTGGAACGACTCTTATAGAAGCTGTCAAAGAAAAGAGAGGCGGGATGAAGACCAGCTTCAAAAGGTAGAATCAAAGAACGCGGAGTTGCAACGCATTGTAATGCGGCAGCGGAAGCTTTTTGACACAATTAGCCACCAAAGGGCGCCTCCGCGGCAGGAGCAAGCAGATCCAACATTGGATGGTACCATCCCATCTATGCGGAAAGCAACATGGGTTCCACAGGGGTCGGGGCGGATGATACACCGCTGGCTCGCTACCCCATGGATGATGTCAAAGAGAAGACAAGTTGTGAACCACACAAGAAAATGAAGAACATATCCATGAAGGTGGCAGATGGCTTTGCTTTACCGAATGCATCTGAAGCAACCATCCATGGCAATCCGATTCTAGTTGATTAGGCTCGTTGATACGTCTCCAACGTATCTATAATTTTTGATTGCTCCATGCTACTTTATCTACAGTTTTGGACTATATTGGGCTTTATTTTCCACTTTTATAAAATTTTTGGGACTAACCTATTAACCGGAGGCCCAACCTAGAATTGCTGTTTTTTTGCCTATTTCAGTGTTTCGAAGAAACAGAATATCAAATGGAGTCCAAACGGAATGAAACCTTCGGGAACGTGATTTTCTCACCGAACGTGATCCAGGAGACTTGGACCCTACTCCAAGAAGTGCGAGAGGCGGTCACGAGGGTGGAGGGCGTGCCCCCTGGGCGCGCCACCCTACCTCGTGGGCCCCCTGACGCTCCACCGACGTACTCCTTCCTCCTATATATACCTACGTACCCCCAAACGATCAGAACAGGAGCCAAAAACCTAATTCCACCGCCGCAACCTTCTGTATCCACGAGATCCCATCTTGAGGCCTGTTCCAGAGCTCCGCCGGAGGGGGCATCCACCACGGAGGGCTTCTACATCAACACTATAGCCCCTCCGATGAAGTGTGAGTAGTTTACTTCAGACCTTCGGGTCCATAGCTAGTAGCTATATGGCTTATTCTATCTTTTTGGATCTCAATACAATGTTCTCCCCCTCTCTCGTGGAGATCTATTCGATGTAATCTTCTTTTTGCGATGTGTTTGTTGAGACCGATGAATTGTGGGTTTATGATCCAGTATTATCTATGGAAAATATTTGAATCTTCTCTGAATTCTTTTATGTATGATTGAGTTATCTTTGCAAGTCTCTTCGAATTATCCTTTTTGGTTTGGCCAACTAGATTGGTAGTTCTTGCAATGGAAGAAGTGCTTAGCTTTGGGTTCAATCTTGCGGTGTTCTTACCCAGCGACAGAAAGGGTTGCAAGACACGTATTGTATTGTTGCCATCGAGGATAACAAGATGGGGTTTTTATCATATTGCATGAATTTATCCCTCTACATCATGTCATCTTGCTTAAGGCGTTACTCTGTTTTTAACTTAATACTCTAGATGCATGCTGGATAGCCGTCGATGAGTGGAGTAATAGTAGTAGATGCAGAATCGTTTCGATCTACTTGTCTTGGACGTGATGCCTATATTCATGATCATTGCCTAGATATACTCATAACTATGCTCAATTCTGTCAATTGCTCAACAGTAATTTGTTCACCCACCGTAGAATATCCATGCTCTTGAGAGAAGCCACTAGTGAAACCTATGGCCCCCGGGTCTATTCTCATCATATCAATCTCTATCGCTTTATTTACTTGCTTTGTTTTTACTTTGCCTTTTAGTTTTTACTTTGCATCTATCTATCAAAAATACCAAAAATATTATTTATCATCTCTATCAGATCTCATCCTCGTACGTGAATGTGAAGGGATTGACAACCCCTAATCGCGTTGGTTGCGAGTAGCTATCGTTTTGTGTAGGTACGGGGGACTTGTGCGTGGTCTCCTACTGGATTGATACCTTGGTTCTCAAAAACTGAGGGAAATACTTACACTACTTTGCTGCATCATGCTCTCCTCTTCGGGGAAATCCAACGCAGTGCTCAAGAGGTAGCAAGAAGAATTTCTGGCGCCGTTGCCGGGGAGGCTCACGCAAGCAAGTCAACAATACCAAGTACCCATCACAATCCCTATCTCTCGCATTACATTATTTGCCATTTGCCTCTCGTTTTCCTCTCCCCCACTTCACCGTTGCCGTTTTATTCGCCCTCTCTTTCCCAATCTCCTCCTCTCTTTCCCGTTTTCCCTTTTCCCGTTGCCTTTCTGTTTGCTTGTGTGTTGGATTACTTGTTGCCATGGCGCAAGATAATACCAAATTGTGTGATTTCTCAAATACCAATAATATTGATTTCCTTAGTACTCCGATTGCTCCTCTTAATAATGATGAGTCTTGTGAAATCAATACCGCTTTGCTGAATCTTGTTATGAAAGATCAATTCGCCAGCCTTCCTAGTGAAGATGCCGCTACTCATCTAAATAATTTTGTTGATTTGTGTGATATGCAAAAGAAGAAAGATACGGATAACAATATTGTCAAATTGAAGTTATTTCCGTTTTCACTTAGAGATCGTGCTAAAGTTTGGTTTTCATCTTGGCCTAAAAATAGTATTGATTCTTGGAACAAGTGCAAAGATGCTTTTATCTCTAAGTATTTTCCTCCCGCTAAGATTATCACTCTTAGGAACGATATTATGAATTTTAAAAAACTTGATCATGAGCATGTTGCCCAATCTTGGGAAAGAATGAAATTAATGCTTCGCAATTCCCCTACTCATGGTTTGAATTTATGGATGATCATACAAAATTTTTATCCCGGATTGAATTTTGCTTCTAGAAATCTTTTAGATTCGGCCACGAGAGGCACGTTTATGGAAATTACGTTAGGGGATGCTACAAAATTGCTTGATAATATTATTGCTAATTATTCTCAATGGCACACCGAAAGATCTTCTAGTAAAAAGTGCATGCTATAGAAGAAATCAATGTTTTGAGTGAAAAGATGGATGAACTTATGAAGATGTTTGCTCCTAAAAATACTCCTCTTGATCCCAATGATATGCCTTTGTCTACTTTGCTTGAGAATAATAATGAATCTATGGATGTGAATTTCGTTGGTAGGAATAGTTTTGGAAACAATGCTTATAGAGGGAATTTTAATCCTAGGCCTTATCCTACTAATCCTTCTAATAATTATGGAAATTCCTACAACAACTCTTATGGAAATTTTAATAAGATACCCTCTGAATTTGAGAGTAGTGTTAAAGAGTTTATGAATTCACAAAAGAATTTTAATGCTTTGCTTGAAGAGAAATTGCTTAAAGTTGATGATTGGCTAGGAACGTTGATAGAATTTCTCTTGAAATTGATTCTTTAAAGCTTAGATCTATTCCTCCTAAGCATGATATCAATGAGTCTCTCAAAGACATGAGAATTTCCATTGATGAGTGCAAAGAAAGAACCGCTAGGATGCGTGCTTACAAAGATGCCTTTATTAAAGTGTGTTCTTCCAATTCCTATGAAAATTAAGATGAAGATCTAAAAGTTATTGATGTGTCCCCCATTAAATATTTGTTTTGTAATATGAATCTTGATGAAACTGAATATGATCTTCCTTTACCTAGAAGGCGTTCTAAGAATTCGGGGTTTCTAGATCTTGATGATGAAATTGATGAAAGTGGGATTGAAAGAAATAAAAATCTAGATGTTGCTAAACCCACTATTTTGGATCTCAAGGAATTTAATTATGAAAATTGCTCTTTGATTGGTTGTATTTCCTTGTTGCAATCCGTGCTAGATTCTCCTCATGCTTATAGTCAAAATAAGGCCTTCACCGAACACATTGCTGATGCCTTGATGCAATCTTATGAAAAAAACTTGAGTTGAAAGTTTCTATCCCTAGAAAACTCTATGATGAGTGGGAACCTACTATTAGGATTAAAATTAAAGATTATGAGTTTCATGCTTTGTGTGATTTGGGTGCTAGTGTCTCTACTATTCCCAAAACTTTATGTGATTTGCTAGATTTCCGTGATTTTGATGATTGCTCTCTAAACTTGCATCTTGCGGATTCCACTATAAAAAAGCCTATGGAAAGAATTAATGATGTTCTTATTGTTGCAAATAGGAATTATGTGCCCGTAGATTTTATCGTTCTTGATATAGATTGCAATCCTTCATGTCCTATTATTCTTGGTAGACCTTTCCTTAGAACGATTGGTGCAATTATTGATATGAAGGAAGGGAATATTCGATTCCAATTTCCCTTAAAGAAGGGCATGGAACAATTCCCTAGGAATAAAATAAAATTACCATATGAATCTATCATGAGAGCCACTTATGGATTGCCTACCAAAGATGGCAATACCTAGATCTATCCTTGCTTTTATGCCTAGCTAGGGGCGTTAAACGATAGCGCTTGTTGGGAGGAAACCCAATATTATTTTGTGTTTTTTGTTTTTGCTTCTGTTTAGGAATAAATAATCCATATACCTTCTGTTTGGATGTGGTTTTATGTTTTAATTAGTGTTTGTGCCAAGTAGAACCTATAGGATAACCTGCGATTATAGTTGATTTGATTCTGCTGAAAAACAGAAACTTTGTACGCACGAATATAATTTTGTTAAATCACAGGAACGTGATTTTGCGTTGAATATTTTTGATTCTGATCAATAAACAAATTTTCCAGGACTTCCTATTTTGGTATAATTTTTAGAGTTCCATAAGTTTGCGTTAGTTACAGATTCCTACAGACTGTTCTGTTTTTGACAGATTCTGTTTTACGTGTGTTGTTTGCTTATTTTGATGAATCTATGGCTAGTAAATTAGTTTATAATCCATAGAGAAGTTTGAATACAGTAGGTTTAACACCAATATAAATAAAGAATGAGTTCATTACAGTACCTTGAAGTAGTCTTTTGTTTTCTTTCTCTAACGGAGCTCACGAGATTTCTGTTGAGTTTTGTGTTGTGAAGTTTTCAAGTTTTGGGTGAATTATTTTGATGGATTATGGAACAAGGAGTGGCAAGAGCCTAAGCTTGGGGATGCCCATGGCACCCCCAAGATAATCCAAGGACGCCGAAAAGTCAAAGCTTGGGGATGCCCCGGAAGGCATCCTCTCTTTCGTCCACTTCCATTGGTAATTTACTTGGAGCTATATTTTTATTCACCACATGATATGTGTTTTGCTTGGAGCGTCTTGTATTATTTGTGTCTTTGCTTGTTAGTCTACCACAATCATCCTTTCTGTACGCACCTTTTGAGAGAGCCATACATGAATTGGAATTTGTTAGAATACTCTTTGTGCTTCACTTATATCTTTTGAGCTTGGTAGTTTTGCTCATAGTGCTTCACTTATATCTTTTGAGCGTGATAATTTTTGCTCTAGTGCTTCACTTAGATCTTTTAGAGCACGGTGGTGGATTTGTTTTAAAGAAACTATTGATCTCTCATGATTCACTTATATTATTTTGAGAGTCATTAATAGCATGGTAATTTGCTTAATGTTAATATACTTGGTGTTCAAGATATGTGAAACTTTCTTTTGAGTGCGTTGAATACTAAGATAAGTTTGATGCTTGATAATTCTTTTGAGATATGGAGGTGATAATATCAAAGTCGTGCTAGTTGGGTAATTATGAATTCAAAGAATTCTTGTGTTGAAGTTTGCAAGTCCCGTAGCATGCACGTATGGTTAAAGTTGTGTGACAAATTTGAAACATAAAGTGTACCTGGCTTGTGCACCCTTATGAGTGGCGGTCGGGGACGAGCGATGGTCTTTCCCTACCAATCTATCCCCCTAGGAGCATGCACGTAGTACTTGAATTTTTGATGATTTCTAAATTTTTGCAATAAGTATATGAGTTCTTTTGACCAATGTTGAGTCCATGGATTATACGCACTCTCACCTTTCCACCTTTGCTAGCCTTTTCGGTACCGTGCATTGCCCTTTCTCACCTTGAGAGTTGGCGCAAAATTCGCTGGTGCATCCAAACCTCGTGATACGATACACTCTATCACACATAAACCTCCTTTTATCTTCCTCAAAACAGCCACCATACCTACCTATCATGGCATTTCTATAGCCATTCCGAGATATATTGCCATGCAACTTCCATCACCATCATATTCATGACATACATTACTTTTGTCATATTGCCATTGCATGATCATGTAGTTGACATCGTATTTGTGGCAAAGCCACCATGCATTATTTTCATACATGTCACTCTTGATTCATTGCACCATCCCGGTACACCGCCGGAGGCATTCATATAGAGTCATATCTTGTTCTAAGTTTCAAGTTGTAATCCTTATGTTGTAATCAATAGAAGTGTGATGATCATCATTATTAGAGCATTGCCCAAACAAAAAAAAGAGAAAGGCCAAAAGAAAAAAAGAAAGGCCCAAAAAATAAAAAAAATAAAAAAAATAAAAAGGGCAATGCTACTATCTCCTTTTCCACACTTGTGCTTCAAAGTAGCACCTTGTTCCTCCTGTAGTGAGTCTCATATATTATGCTTCAAAGTAGCACCTTGTTCTCCATGTAGTGAGTCTCATAAGTTTTCTTTTTATACTAGTGGGAATTTTTCATTATAGAACTTGGCTTGTATATTCCTACGATGGGCTTCCTCAAATGCCCTAGGTCTTCGTGAGCAAGCGAGTTGGATGCACACCCACTAGTTTTCTTTTGTTGAGCATTCATAGCTCTAGTGCATCCGTTGCATGGCAATCCCTACTCCTCATGTTCACATCAATTGATGGGCATCTCCATAGCCCGTTGATTAGCCTCGTCAATGTGAGACTTTCTCCTTTTTGACTTCTCCACACAATCCCCATCATCATATTCTATTCCACCCATAGTGCTATATCCATGGCTCACGCTCATGTATTGCGTGAAGGTTGAAAAAGTTTGAGATTATTTAAAGTATGAAACAATTGCTTGGCTTGTCATCGGGGGTATAGAAGTTGGGAACATATTCGTGTGACGAAAATGAAGCATAGCCTAACTATATGATTTTGTAGGGATGAACTTTCTTTTGCCATGTTCTTTTGAGAAGACATGATTGCTTTGATTAGTATGCTTGAAGTATTATTATTTTTGTGTCAATATCAACTTTTGTCTTGAATCTTTCGAATCTGAATATTCATATCACAATTAAGAAGATTTACATTGAAATTATGCCAAAGTATCACTCCGCATCAAAAATTCTTTTTTATCATTTACCTACTCGAGGACGAGCAGGAATTAAGCTTGGGGATGCCTGATACGTCTCCAACGTATCTATAATTTTTGATTGCTTCGTGCTACTTTATCTACTGTTTTGGACTATATTGGGCTTTATTTTTCACTTTTATATTATTTTTGGGACTAACCTATTAACCGGAGGCCCATCCCAGAATTGTTGTTTTTGCCTATTTTAGTGTTTCGAATAAACAGAATATCAAACGGAGTCCAAACGGAATGAAACCTTCGGGAACGTGATTTTCTCACCGAACGTGATCCAGGAGACTTGGACCCTACTCCAAGAAGTGCCAGAGGTGGTCACGAGGGTGGAGGGCGCGCCCCCTGGGCGCGCCCCCTACCTCGTGGCTCCCCTGACGCTCCACCGACGCACTCCTTCCTCCTATATATACCTACGTACCCCCAAATGATCAAAACAGGAGCCAAAAACCTAATTCCACCATCGCAACATTCTGTATCCACGAGATCCCATCTTGGGGCCTGTTCTGGAGCTCTGCCGGAGGGGGCATCCACCACGGAGGGCTTCTACATCAACACCATAGCCACTCCGATGAAGTGTGAGTAGTTTACTTCAGACCTTCGGGTCCATAGCTAGTAGCTAGATGGCTTCTTCTCTCTTTTTGGATCTCAATACAATGTTCTCCCCCTCTCTCGTGGAGATCTATTCGATGTAATCTTCTTTTTTCAGTGTGTTTGTTAAGACAGATGAATTGTGGGTTTATGATCCAGTATTATCTATGGAAAATATTTGAATCTTATCTGAATTCTATTATGTATGATTGAGTTATCTTTGCAAGTCTCTTCGAATTATCCTTTTTGGTTTGGCCAACTAGATTGGTAGTTCTTGCAATGGGAGAAGTGCTTAGCTTTGGTTTCAATCTTGCGGTGTTCTTACCCAGTGACAGAAAGGGTTGCAAGACACGTATTGTATTGTTGCCATCGAGGATAACAAGATGGGGTTTTTATCATATTGCATGAATTTATCCCTCTACATCATGTCATCTGGCTTAAGGCGTTACTCTGTTTTTAACTTAATACTCTAGATGCATGCTGGATAGCGGTCAATGAGTGGAGTAATAGTAGTAGATGCAAAATCGTTTCAATCTATTTGTCTTGGACGTGATGCCTATATACATGATCATTGCCTAGATATACTCATAACTATGCTCAATTCTGTCAATTGCTCAACAGTAATTTGTTCACCCACCGTAGAATATCTATGCTCTTGAGAGAAGCCACTAGTGAAACCTATGGCCCCTGGGTCTATTCTCATCATATCAATCTCTATCGCTTTATTTACTTGCTTTGTTTTTACTTTGCCTTTTACTTTTTACTTTGCATCTATCTATCAAAAATACCAAAAATATTATTTATCATCTCTATCAGATCTCACCCTCGTAAGTGACCTTGAAGGGATTAACAACCCCTAATCGCATTGGTTGCGAGTAGCTATCGTTTTGTGTAGGTACGAGGGACTTGTGTGTGGTCTCCTACTGGATTGATACCTTGGTTCTCAAAAACTGAGGGAAATACTTACGCTACTTTGCTGCATCATCCTCTCCTCTTCAGGAAAATCCAACGCAGTGCTCAAGAGGTAGCACTCGTGTCGGGGTGGATGAAGTTCTGTCGGGATATGACTCACTAGAACTTGACATTCCTGGAGGTGAAGGGGAGCAGACAGTGGGAGAAGCCATATGTTGTGTCATTGTATGTAGGAAGGAATGCATCGTGTTTCCAAACTCGATGCCAAGGCCACCGACTCCTAGCAGTACACTGTTGGGAATATGCCCTAGAGGCAAAAATAAAATGGATATTATTATATTTCCTTGTTCTTGATAATTGTCTATTGTTCATGCTATAATTGTGTTATCTGGAAATCGTAATACATGTGTGAATACATAGACCACAACATGTCCCTAGTGAGCCTCTAGTTGACTAGCTCAT
Source organism: Triticum dicoccoides (assembly GCF_002162155.2). NCBI lineage: Eukaryota > Viridiplantae > Streptophyta > Magnoliopsida > Poales > Poaceae > Triticum > Triticum dicoccoides. Next base: position 650,786,988 of record NC_041386.1, read on the forward strand.
TGATCAATAGATGGTTACGGTTTCCTGACCATGGACATTGGATGTCATTGATAACGGGATCACATCATTAGGAGAATGATGTGATGGACAAGACCCAATCCTAAGGACATCACAAGATCGTGTAGTTCGTCTGCTAGAGCTTTTCTAATGTCAAGTATCATTTCCTTGTACCATGAGATTGTGCAACTCCCGGATACCGTAGGAGTGCTTTGGGTGTACCAAACATCACAACGTAACTGAGTGGCTATAAAGGTGCACTACAGGTATCTCCGAAAGTGTCTGTTGGGTTGGCACGAATCGAGACTGGGATTTGTCACTCCGTATGACGGAGAGGTATCTCTGGGCCCACTCGGTAATGCATCATCATAATGAGCTCAATGTGACTAAGTAGTTGGTCACAGGATCATGCATTACGGAACGAGTAAAGTGACTTGCCGGTAACGAGATTGAACGAGGTATTGGGATACCGACGATCGAATCTCGGGCAAGTAACGAACCGATTGACAAAGGGAATTGTATACGGGATTGCTTGAATCCTCGACATCATGGTTCATCCGATGAGATCATCGTGGAACATGTGGGAGTTAACATGGGTATCCAGATCCCGCTGTTGGTTATTGGCCGGAGAGCTTTCTCGGTCATGTCTGCATGATTCCCGAACCCGTAGGGTCTACACACTTAAGGTTCGATGACGCTAGGGTTATAAGGAAGATTTGTATGTGATTACCGAATGTTTTTCGGAGTCCCGGATGAGATCCCGGATGTCACGAGGAGTTCCGGAATGGTCCGGAGGTGAAGATTTGTATATAGGAAGTCAATATACGGTCACCGGAAATATTTGGGGGTATACTGGTATTGTACCGGGACCACCGGAGGGGTTCCGGGGGTCCACCGGGTGGGTCCACCTGCCCCGGAGGGCCATATGGGCTGTAGGGGGAAGCGAACCAGCCCCAAGTGGGCGGGGCGCCACCCCCTAAGGCCCATGCGCCTAGGGTTGGGGGGGGGGGGGAACCCTAAAGGGGGCGCCCCCTTGGCTTGGGGGGCAAGCCCCCTCCCCCTTGGCCGCCGCCCCCCTCTAGATCCCATCTAGAGGGGCTGGCCCCCTTTCCCCTTCTCCCTATAAATAGAGGGGTGGAGGGAGGGGTGCAGCACCACATCCAAGGCGCAGCCCCTCCCCTCCCCAACACCTCTCCTCCTCCGCAAGAGCTTGGCGAAGCCCTGCCGGAGAACAGCCACTCCATCACCACCATGCCGTCGTGCTGCTGCTGGAGCCCTCTTCCTCAACCTCTCCCTCCTCCTTGCTGGATCAAGGCGCGGGAGACGTCATCGGGCTGGACGTGTGTTGAACGCGGAGGCACCGTTGTTCGGTGCTTAGATCGGATTCGGCCGCGATCTGAATCGCTACGTGTACGACTCCTCCAACCGCGTTCTTGCAACGCTTCCGACTCGCAATCTTCAAGGGTATGAAGATGCACTTCCCTCTCTCTCGTTGCTAGTTACTCCATAGATTGATCTTGGTGATGCGGTAGAAATTTTTTAAATTCTGCAACGATCCCCAACAGTGACATCATGAGCTAGGTCTATGAGTAGTTTCTATGCACGAGTAGAACACAAGTTTGTTGTGGGCGTCGATTTTGTCAATTTACTTGCCACTACTAGTCTTATCTTATTTCAGCGGCATCGTGGGACGAAGTGGCCCAGACCGACCTTACACGTACGTTTACGTGAGACAGGTTCCACCGACTGACATGCACTAGTTGCATAAGGTGGCTAGCGGGTGTCTTTCTCTCCCACTTTAGTCGGATCGGATTCGATGGAAAGGGTACTTATGAAGGGTAAATAGAAATTGGCATATCACGTTGTGGTTTTGGCGTAGGAAAGAAACGTTCTTGCTAGAAACCTATAACAGCCTCGTAAAAAAACTTGCAACAACAATTAGAGGACGTCTAACTTGTTTTTGCAACATGTGCCGTGTGATGTGATATGGCCAAAAGGATGTGATGAATGATATATATGTGATGTATGAGATTGATCATGTTTTTGTAATAGGAACTAGCGGAGTGACCCGTGCATTTGCGCGGCTAGATTAACTATCAATATATGTACTGTTATATTTTGGATTATTATTTTTGCCATGTCCATGGCCTCTTTCTCATATATTATCTCATTTACTATATTGTAGTCAAAAGGAATGTCCCGTGGTTCCTATACTCCACGAAATATTTGTCATATCAATAGATTGCAGTCAAAAGGAATGTCCCGAGGAAACATGGCCGGGTTATTGATTGCATTGTAGTTTGTTGATAAAAATACCTTGGTATATGAAGTCAGAAGACGCATGCAAAATCGTATGTACCAATCGTCATGTTTCCGCTCTTCGATCCTCTCCTCATCCCTTGTTATGTATCTTAGCACCAATATATCTTCAGAACAATTCCCCTTCAGAATTAGATCTAAACATGAATAGCTTCTACGTATACCGATTGTACTATTGTTCCACCCAAATCACTGGTTGCATTCTTAATTGCTTTGACCTTCTTGGTTAGCACAATATCTTGCCTATCTACATATGCATCCATACACACGCTCATCTTAATATCGCCAGTTATCATTATATAATGGTATTTGTGCTTAAGGAGGTTGGATGTTTTTATCGTTCACTTTCTTCATATCTTACTCATGTCGACTCTTTCTCACGCATGTTCATCTTGATATTATTGGTTATACATGTAATGTATGTTAAGGATTTTCTCTTATTCACCTCCTTCGTATCTCATTCGTTTTGCTCGTGTCTTTGTCATTTTTGTATCAATTCTTTTTTATACTTTCCATTATACAAACCCAACCATTAATTACATAGTTTTATTCATAAAATTTTACATGCCACAAATGGTACACATGCATTTACATGTGTGTAAAAATGTATCATCTTTCATCCGAGAGCTCGCCACCTTTTCTAATATCATTACTCTTCGAATTGCAAAAAGGACAATTGAAGCGACACGGACATTCGACTCATGTTTACCTGCCGACGTCGATGGTGATTTCAACGGTATAATGAGTCGTGTGTTACCATTGCACTTTCGGGCTGTTTTTTTCCTAACATGCGTGTTGTATGATCATGTTTCTGCTCTTAGTACTCGACACTCGACTATTTTGTCATATTTCGTACTATTAAATCTAAACCGCTGCAGTTATTATCCACTATATAATTAATGGTGGAGGTAACTGTTATATGCGGTAGAACACGTGCATCTCATTAGGTGGCGAGTAGGTATTTTCCTAATATGAGTTCTAGATTTCGTATAGTTGGCGAAGCCAGACAAAAGAACTTCTGGGTCATTGTTAATTTTTCGGATCATTTTCTTCATAGCATACAATAATTTTAGGTGGTTTTCCACAAAAGGTGTGGGGTCGACTGGCCCTGCAGTTTGTACGTGGTCCCACTCCTGGTTCCTTTATATCATTACATCCATTATCTTTTATTTTGGCACATTTTTTATATATAACTTTGGCAGTTTTAAATACATTTGTGTTTTTATATAAAACTATAAATCCTATTATCATTTGAATAATCTACAGTGAAAATGGCATTAGTTTTACTTGACCATCGTCTAACTATTTATGGGAATGATCTCAAATATTTGTGCACCATTGGTTCTTATGGCAACCCTCTTCAATTACGTGACTTAATCGACTTAATTCTGTTAATTTATATTAGTTCATTTTGCTGAATTCGTTGGTAGTATGCCTCACGTACATCCATTTTGTTTGGTTTCTCCCGTCCACTAAAATGCCCAAGCAAACATATATATTGTTAGCTATGCCGAATAGCCAATATAACATGCGGCCAATTTTTTTCACTCCTGCCTTTTTTTGAGACAATTCACTCCTGCCTTGTATCGATATAGTTATGCCTAGGGCCGGCCCAAATCATTAGCTACAATCGGAGCGCATCTTTCCGTATCGATGTTGCCAAAAAAAATAAAAAATCTGTCCATATCATTTTTTTGGCGTGGATTCTGGTTGCCCTTTTTACGGAAGGACTCCTATTGGCCTGGTTCGTATACGGATTTTTTCTTGTTTGGATTCTGATTGCCCCTTTATAGCATGATTTCCGTTGGCCGTTGATCCGGACACACATATTTTTTATCGTGACGTACATGTTTGTGTTTGTGCCTGGACGTGTTGGATAATAAAAGCTGGTTAGCTTCTCTCCATCAATACGTACGTGATTTTCCCTAAAAAAATACGTACGTGCTATGCTAATGCCAATCGGATCTCCTAAAAACAAATCTCCTCTCTTCTTTCCAACTTATTATTCACACACCTTTGAACGTGTCGGTTCCACATATAACTTTAAGTACGTAACATAATATCTTTAAATCTCAGCCGTAAGAATTTCTGATCAACGAGTGTCTTATTTGTCTTCTATTTTAATTATATAATAGATAGATAATAGATAGATAGATAGATCAAGACTTGCATGTCGATGAGTGTGACAACCGGCAGGAGCCATAGGAGTTGTCTTAATTTATTGTATGACCTGCGTGTCATTGAATAACGCCATGTAATTACTTTACTTTATTGCTAAACCGTTAGCCATAGTAGTAGAAGTAATAGTTGGCGAGACAACTTCATGAAGACACGATGATGGAGATCATGGTGTCATGCCGGTGACGATGATGATCAAGGCGCCCCGAAGATGGAGATCAAAAGAAGCAAAATGATATTGGCCATATCATGTCACTATTTGATTGCATGTGATGATATCATGTTTTACATCTTATTTGCTTAGAACGACGGTAGCATAAATAAGATGATCCCTCGCTAAAATTTCAAGAAAGTGTTCCCCCTAACTGTGCACCGTTGCGAAGGTTCGTTGTTTCGAAGCACCACGTGATGATCGGGTGTGATAGATTCTACCGTTCGAATACAACGGGTGTAAGTCAGATTTACACAAGCAAAACACTTAGGTTGACTTGACGAGCCTAGCATGTACAGACATGGCCTCGGAACACAAGAGACCGAAAGGTCGAACATGAGTCGTATAGCAGATACGATCAATATGAAGATGTTCACCGATGATGACTAGTTCGTCTCACGTGACGATCGGACATGGCCTAGTTGACTCGGATCATGTATCACTTAGATGACTAGAGGGATTTCTATCTGAGTGGGAGTTCATTAAATAGTTTGATTAGATGAACTTAATTATCATGAACTTAGTCTAAAATCTTTACAATATGTCTTGTAGATCAAATGGCCCACACTAATGTTGTCCTCAACTTCAACGCGTTCCTAGAGAAAACCAAGCTGAAAGACGATGGTAGCAACTATACGGACTGGGTCCGGAACTTGAGGATCATCCTCATAGCTGCCAAGAAAGCATATGTCCTTGAAGCACCGCTAGGTGAAGCACCTGTCCCAGCGAACCAAGACGTTATGAACGCTTAGCAGTCGCGTGTTGATGATTACTCCCTTGTTCAGTGCGGCATGCTTTACAGCTTAGAACCGGGGCTCCAAAAGCGTTTCGAGCAGCACGGAGCATATGAGATGTTCCAAGAGCTGAAAATGGTTTTCCAGGCTCATGCCCGGGTCGAGAGATATGAAGTCTCCGACAAGTTCTACAGTTGTAAGATGGAGGAGAATAGTTCCGTCAGTGAGCACATACTCAAAATGTCTGGGTTGCACAACCGCTTGTCTCAGCTGGAAGTTAATCTCCCGGATGACGCAGTCGTTGACAGAATCCTTCAGTCGCTTCCACCGAGCTACAAGAGCTTTGTGATGAACTTCAATATGCAGGGGATGGAGAAAACCATTCCTGAGGTATATTCAATGCTGAAATCAGCGGAGGTGGAAATCAAAAAGGAACATCAAGTGTTGATGGTGAATAAAACCACCAAGTTCAAGAAAGGCAAGGGTAAAAAGGGCTTCAAGAAAGACCGCAAGGGAGGCAAGGGAACCCTAAAGGGGGCGCCCCCTTGGCTTGGGGGGCAAGCCCCCTCCCCATTGGCTGCCGCCCCCCTCTAGATCCGATCTAGAGGGGCCGGCCCCCTTTCCCCTTCTCCCTATAAATAGAGGGGTGGAGGGAGGGGTGCAGCACCACATCCAAGGCACAACCCCTCCCCTCCCCAACACCTCTCCTGCTCCGCAAGAGCTTGGCGAAGCCCTGCCGGAGAATAACGACTCCATCACCACCACGCCGTCGTGCTGCTGCTGGAGCCCTCTTCCTCAACCTCTCCCTCCTCCTTGCTGGATCAAGGCGCGGGAGACGTCACCGGGCTGCACGTGTGTTGAACGCAGAGGCACCGTTGTTCGGTGCTTAGATCGGATTCGGCCGCGATCTGAACGCTACGTGTACGACTCCTCCAACCGCGTTCTTGCAACGCTTCCGACTCGCGATCTTCAAGGGTACGAAGATGCACTTCCTTCTCTCTCGTTGCTAGTTACTCCATAGATTGATCTTGGTGATGCGTAGAATTTTTTTGATTTCTGTAACGATCCCCAACATACACCTCTAAGTTCGCTGAGGGAGTCCTGGATAAGGGGGTATCCGGACAGCCGGACTATATACTTTGGCCGGACTGTTGGACTATGAAGATACAAGACTCAAGACTTCGTCCCGTGTCCGGATGGGACTCTCCTTTGCATGGAAGACAAGCCTGACGATCCGGATGTTAGATGTCCTTCTTTGTAACTGACTCTGTGTAACCCTAGCCCCCTCCTGTGTCTATATAAACCGGAGGGTTTAGTCCGTAGACAACAACAATCATAATCATAGGCTAGCTTCTAGGGTTTAGCCTCTACGATCTCGTGGTAGATCTACTCTTGTAATACTCATATCATCAAGATCAATCAAGCAGGAAGTAGGGTATTACCTCCATCGAGATGGCCCGAACCCGGGTAAAACATCGTGTCCCCTGCCTCCTGTTACCATTTGCCTTAGACGCACAGTTCGGGACCCCCTACCCGAGATCCGCCGGTTTTGACACCGACATTGGTGCTTTCATTGAGAGTTCCCCTGTGTCGTCGTGGCAAGGCTCGATGGCTCCTTCAATCATCAACAACGCGGTCCAGGGTGAGACTTTTCTCCCCAGACAGATCTTCGTGTTCGGCGGCTTCGCACTGCAGGCCAATTCGCTTGGCCATCTGGAGCAGGTCGACGGCTACGCCCCTGGCCATCAGGTCACATTCGGAAACTTGAACTACACGGCCGATATCCGTGGAGACTTGATCTTCGACAGATTCGGGCCTATGCCAGGAGCGCCGAACAGTCACGACGAGCTTGGCTTGGACCTGCTGTCAGAAAGTACTCGGGAGATCGCACCTGCGAGAGCTCGAGACCTAAATCCGAAGCAAATCGCGTTGTTGGAGGACGGGTGGATGGACCCCGCTCCGGAGGCCGCATACTTATCGGCGGTAGAGCCGAACACGTACTCCATCCCCAAGGAAGTCTGTGTCACTGGACCCCCGGACTTGTATCCGACTGTAGGTTCCAGACCGCGCGCCCCTGAGCCCGCCGAATCTGGTTGGGCTCCGGTAATGGAGTTCACCATTCAGGATATCTTCCAGCACTCGCCCTTTGGCGACATGCTGAATTCATTAAAGTCTCTCCACTACAAAAAAAATACACTTCCGTGATGATACGTGTTTGTCACAGTAGGTCACATTTTTTGTCATGCATGTACATCCATGACGATTTTATGACAGAATCAAGATAGTCATACCTGTGCTGTCGTAGAAGTGTTCCATGACATTACCAAAATTATCATCACGGAAGTGTCCACTTCCATGACAATAAATCGCGCGTCACAGAAGTGCTTTCGTCAAGGGTGACCGACACGTGGCATCCACCATAACGGAACGCCGTTAAGCTATCGGGTCGGGTTTTGGATCCGATAACCCGTTAAGAGCCCCGACCAATGGGGATTTTCCACGTGTAAAATCATCATTGGCTGGAGGAAACACGTGTCGGCTCACCATTGGGACAAATGTCATCCGCTCATTGGATCGAAGGCACCTATGATACAGCGACACATGGCACAGCCCAAGAGAGGCCCATTCCTATGAAAAGGTCGGCCCATTTGACTTGGTCAAAAGGTGGCGGGCCGGCCCACGGAAAGCCTGTTAATGGCCTGTTCGCATATAGCCCATTTACAGCTCGCTAACCCAGGGCCCGTTACGCCCTATCCGAATTAGGCCCAGTAGCGTCATCTAGGCCGTCCAATATGATTCAGCCCATTTTAACTTCCGACCCATGTGTGGCCCATGACATCTTTCGGCCCATATGCAGACCTTTGTAACTCTTGGCCCATTAACGGCCCGTGGTGAAACTGGCTCGTAATGAACAGTGTATCACTTTATAACCATTAACGGCCCGTTATTCTCTTGGGCCGTTTCTAGCCCAAGTTATCTTTTGGCCTTCTCAGGGCCCATTGATTCTTGGGCTCATTTGCAGCATTCGGTTACATACGGCCCGTTACTGTCATTTTCTGCTTGTGGGCCAAATTCAGCCCGTCGTTACAGTCGTCCCGTTTGCAGACCGTTAATATGTTTGCCGTTTTCATGTCAAAAAAACCCGTTGGGCTATTTTCATAGAGTTATCAAATACGGCCTATTAACGACCCGTTATGGTCCACGAATAGTACGACCCATGATTGGCGAAATGATGATACACCCCGTAGAAGGCCCATTGATCCTACGGCCCGTATGAGGCCCATGGATAGTACGGCCCGTAGAAGGCCCATGGATTGTACGGCCCGTAGAAGGCCCATGGACCCTATGGCCCGTAGAAGGCACATGGACCCTAAGGCCCGTATAGAAGGCCGATGGATCCTACGGCCTGTATAGAAGGCCAATGGATCCTACCGCCGGAGGAAGGCCCATGGATCATACAGCCTGCAGGAGGCCCATGGTTACAACAGTCCGTGTGTTGCCATGATTATTTTGTCCTAGTTACCAAAAATAGGCTATTGTGGCCACTAGAAAAAAAACAGAAAAAGAACTGCAGTGACTACAAGCAAACAACTAAACAAGACAATAAGGAAATAAATAAGCAAGCAATTAACACTAGCCTATTACCGCTATTACACATATTACATCCACTGGGCATCAAAGTTCGCCACCAGTGCAAATATAGGGAACAAAGCAGCACATTACATACACTGGCCGTCAAAATTGGCCACCAGTGCAAATAAAGGCGGCAGCAAAACAAGAGCATAATTGAAACAACTTCAGAAGAGCTCAAGAAACGTTATCCTGGGTATCCACCATGCTGGCAATAAGCTTAGCAAGCTGATTAGCTTTGTCCTGTTTGGCACTAAAATCCTCCAATGCTTGCTATTGCACCAGAAAGTATGCATCTGAATGCTCCAGGGACTTCCGCAGTCCTTCCGCTTCTTGTCACAGCACAGCTGATCGATATCTTTCAGCTTGTAGTTGAGACTCAAGAAACCGAACTGATTCAGACAGTGAGTTTGAATAGCTTGTGCAAGTGGTAGTGGCCAGTAACTCGAACACTAAACCAAGACAAGACTTTGGGGTTGTCTCGCTATCTTCAAGATAGTCTTCCTAAGCTGTTTTATCAGCTTTGTTGGAGACCAACAAGGATGTGTCACTATCCTGAACCTTATATGCATTACTTCCTTTACCATTGCTTAATAAGGCACTCTTCCCCAATATTCTGTCAGCATTCTAAAAGAAGAAACAAGCAGACACATAACAAGTTTAGCATGTACTAGTATATGAAACTCATTTCGGTGAACCACTTCATTAGTAAGGTGGACAGGATTAAACTATCAAGTCTTCTATTGCCAAGTCTTCGGTACATAATAAAAGCATCAAACAAACATATATCTTTGTCCTATGGTCACTGCATTGTCTTGCCAAATCAAAATAGAGACACGGTTCAAATCATATCAGTTCAAGACAAAGTAGCAGTGAAAGAATACAAAGCGTGGGAAACAACACGGCACAACAAGATTTCAGATGGGTACCACGGGTCTACCTGTACAACAACACTATTGGCTCTGTTGTGATGCTAGTAATGTGCATGATATGAAAGTCAACTGTATACACAATTGAAATTGAAATCAACAGAACTATTGATAAGAGCAAACCTGTTAAAAAAACATGCGTGAACATACCTGTTGTGCCATTGGAGTTTTGATTGGATCCTTCAATTTAAAAATAAGTTTGTATGAGTAAATACAGTGATACAAGAGCAAAGCAATCATAGTTAAAAAAGGCGCGCCTAAGCGAGCGCTTAAGCGCCCCTAGGCTCTAGGCGTTGGCAAAACACATTGCGCATAACTATGCATAATCTGTGCATAACTGCGCATAAGCATGCGCTTTGGTTAGTAAAGTGCAAGGCGGTGGCAAAACACACAATTAACGCCTAGCGCTTTTTTGAACTATGATAGCAATGGAATCTTAAATTAGAATAGTTATTCTTCAGGTTTAGGCACTTGTTCTACATGAACAGAGTACAGTAAGACGCAAGAATATAATACTTAAAAATAGAAAATTAGCTCATAGACCTTACCATATTCTTGGTTCGGGACCAGTACAGAACAAGGGGTTCCCAGCCATCGTCCAGTAAATGTGTCTCAGGAGAATGTAAGGGAATTTGATGAGTTTCTTTGCCGGTGAAGTACGTTTTCTTCGGGTAATTCCAATATTGCCACCAAGCATTCTTGAAGATAGCAGAGGTATTAGCACAGGTTACCTGATCCTGAGTTCCAAATCGGTCCTTCTCTATAGAGAAAAATGGGAAAATTTGCTGTATTATAACCATCATGGAGGTAGGATGTATGGGACGAAGCAAAGTAATTGCCATAAATAACATTACTTACACATAACTCCTAGACAAACACCTGCAACTGACATTTTCCTTCATCTTCAGTATAATATTTCCAAGATGGGAAGATACGCACATACGATTTAACAACATCAAATGCGATAGATGCTAAACTACGACTAGCTGGTTGTGCTTCCTCCACAAGAATAGGCATACTAACTGGTGGAGTTGGGGTTCGCCGTGATAGTACTGGCCCTTTGGGCACTGGATCTGCCTTACTAACTGCTCTTGTTTGGGAGCTCTGTGGTGAAGATGGTGCTGTGTCAACAGGAACTGGGTTACTATCGGCTGGGGTTGGGGTTAGATTGGGTGAAGCTGGTTCTCTGTCCATCGCAGTAGGGGTACAATCTGCGAGAGTTTGGGTTATGTGTGGTAGGGATGGTTCTTGTGCATGTACAACTGGGGTGCTATCTCCACCAAGAGGTAGCACTGTTTTATTTGAAGACCGTGTTTTTAGTCCGCTAGATACTGGCATCACCCGCTCCAATTCAAGTGGCTGATAAACAGGAAACATAGTTGAATGTATAGACATTGTATGAGAGACAGATGCAATAGATAGTGTGGAAAAAAGAGGGCATGAAATAGTTGACATGTATATTGTTTAACTAAAACGGATAGCATGACATAATTTCACATATATGATGTCTATCTAAACTGCATAGCATAGCATAACATAATTCAAAGATATGATGAATAACTAAACAGGATCACATGACATAATTCACCTACATGTTATCTAAGTAATCAGGATCGCATCATTTAATTCACATATGTGATTTATATGCTAAACAGAGGGCATTCGATATGATGTCTGAACTAAGAACATGGTGTTGAATATTGTGTATATGATGTCAAAACTATGCAATGCAAGACACCGTATGCATGATATGAGCAGTATAACCGTGCCAAGTTAGAGCATACACCTCAGTGGGGGAATAGGATTGGTTATCTGTCTCTGAATCCATCTCCAAGGAGCTATCGGGACCCAACAAGAGATCTGCTTCGACAGGTAGCACTGTCTGCTCTGAAGGCCTTGTTTTCACTCCTGATTTTTCCATCTCCCACCCAAATGGCTGATTCACAGGAAGAGTAGTTTAGTGTACAAACATTGTCGACAAATGGAAATTTAATGAAGAAAAGGATGGGCAAGATATCATTCAAATATATGATGCCTGGTTAAACAGGATGGCATTGCACATTTCACATATATTATGGCTGGTTAAAAGACATGAGACTGCATAATTCCCATATATGATATAGAAACTAAACAGGTGGCATTATAGAACATGTCTAAACTAAGCAGATGACATATATGATGTCAAAAGTAGGCACTGCAAGGCAACATATGCATGATATGACTAACATCATCATGCCAAGGTAGAGCAAACACCTTGGGGGGTAAATAGGGGTGGTCAGCGGCGTCTGAATCCGCTTCAAAACAGATATCTTCCTCTGGATTACAATCTGGAGAGGGGTGGGGAGGGTTTTCCATTGAACCCACCATGGAGCGATGTCTGCATGACATTGTATTGCCGCACAAAACTCTTCTCTTTTTCTCTACATGTTCAGCATGACTGTGTAGAATATCTGATATGCATACGAAAAAAAATATGGTGAGATTATGTAAGGAGAGCATGCAGAAATTTAGAGTGATGGTAACAACCAGTGGATCGACGTTTTTCCGTTGAACCAAAATAGCCCTAATGGATCAACGTGAATGTATAGTAATAAGTGATGCAACAAGTGTACAACCTCTTTGCCGTAGCCGTGTCGACCTCAGCATCATTGGCTTGGTCGCTGAAGCAGCTGAGGCAGAGGTGGCTGTCGGAGGTGTGGAGGAAGATATGAGGAATCTGTAGACGGTGTCCAGGGCACTGCTCTATTGTGATGGATCGTTCTGTCGTTGGAGCAGCTCCAGTGAGCCGTAAGACGTCAAGGCTGAAGCAGCACAAGAAAGACATCGTCAATATCAAGTGGGATTCTAATAGCATCTCTAGTAGATGATGTAAAATGGATGTAAAATTAACATCACCAAAAACCACCTGACTACAACAGATGAGGTAAAAACTGTTGACTCTGAACTTAACTATCGAAACTGAAATTTACTGTGGAATCTGAATGTTACTGTCGAAAATGAATGCAATGGTAGCAGAGAGGCACTTGACATGTAGTTTAGGGAGGGCCCGTAGTTCATCTTCAACCTGCACCCCCCTGAGCCGCCAGCCACCACCAGCCGAATCGCTGGCCCCAGCGCCGCCTCGCCGCCCTGAAACAACTCACCACCTCCGCCTCGGCCAGCCCTCTAGGCCCCCCGCCCCCACCCCGAACCCTAAGATAGATAGTGGGGTACCTCTCCGGCGAGCCCCCGTCCCCGCTACGGGTGGTTCTTCCTTAACTCCGGCGAGCCCCCCACCCCCTGAAAATCGACTGACCCAAAAGTCGATTCAGTCGACTGAAGTGTGGCTTAATCGGAGCAGAGCAGCAACACGAGCGAGGGGGAGAGCAGCAGTAGCAGCTGGGCGAGCGAGCGATCGAGCGAGAGCCGGAGCTGCAGCAGCAGCAGCGCGAGCGAGCGAGCGAGAGCCAGAGCAGCAGCAGCAGATCCGGCTGGTATGTCCGCCGCCACCGAAGGGGCCTCACACTGGGGGAGAGCCGCCGTGGAGATGTCGCTCGCGGCGCCGGCTTAAAGGTAGCCGCTCCATGGGGGTGCGGGATGGAGCACCGTCGGCGCCGACAGGTCGAGTTAAGGAGAAGGTGTGATGCGATGAGTGTACAACCTTTTTGGTGGCGCCGAGTAGGCCTCGGCTTCGTCCGAGGAGTCGGTGAGGATGCTGCGGTTCTGGTGGAGCAGGTTAAGGTGGCGCTGTGGGGATGGAGCAGCCGCGATAGACGAGGCGATCGTCGGAGCAGCTCCTTGGAGGTGGAGGACGGGGCGGCTGAACCGGCGGGGCGGCGAGATGGACGACGGATCCTCATCCTGTGAGGTGGACAAGGGACGTCGAGCTGTTGCGGTGGACAACGTCATCGGGGAAGAGGCTCCGGCTGGGCAACGGTGACATGGCGTACGGAGGAGGGTGGGGTTTCACGGCTGGAGCGGAGAGGTTATGGTGGCCTGGGATTTCGAATGGCGAGAAGGGGGCGATGGGAGGGAGTGAAGCATGACTTAGGGATGCGCTTGTCCAAAATGTAGGGTGTGTTACAAAAGTACCCCCACCGATTTGAACTAGCATCCCTTTCGGCTCAGGTTAGAAGGGGGATTTCGCGTGTCGGGATTTGGCAGCTGGAGGGAGTTTTCGCGCGCGTTGTAATTTCGGGATAGCAAGGCGCGGGTTGTGAAGGCACCAGTTTTGAGAGCAAGATATCTGAGTTTTCGGGATATAACAAGACGCGGGTTGAATTTTAGGGACAAGCCTAACGTGTAGTAATATTGTACTTGTACGTACCAAATCAATTCGCACTTCCCTCAACCAAAAAGAAAACGAAAAAATAAAACTATTCACACCACACAAAGAGAGAGTCTTGCCCCGTTTTACTATACAAATGCTATTCAAAGCTACTCCCTCCTTCCATCTATATAGGGCCTAATGCGTTTTTCGATGCTAACTTTGACCAAATATTAGAGCAATGATATATGACATGCAACTTACACAAAGCACACCGTTAAATTCGTCTGTGAAAGGTTCTTTCAATGATATAATTTTCACATTGTGCATGTCATGTACTATTAATCTTGTCAATAGTCAAAGGAGGTCTTAAAAATCTCATTACGCCCTATATAGATGGAAGGAGGGAGTATGAATCCATGTTATGTCCGATTAAATTTTTTCGCTTGCTGTATAATGCATGTAACCTACTCATACCAACATTTTAGTGCATTCCAAATGTCTATACTACCGCTGCAATTCGAACTAAATTTGAATTCGTTTCTCTATTTCAATAAGAATCTACAATCATGATTGTTGCCAACTTCAACCATCATAGTTTCCTTGCTATCCGCCAGATATAAATCGGACGACCTATAATGCAGGATGGCAGGCACACCATCATCAACAACTCCGTTTTTTATAAGAGTAGAGATAAAATATATTAAATGTAGTATAACATGTTCATAACCACACCATGTGTATCACCGTTACATATATTCACACATGCGTCGGTTTAAAACACTATGATAAATTCTTCAAATATCCGAATTCGCTTTTTATAATGAAGTATATATGATCTCTATTCGTCTTTTAGACCCACACAACCCTCTTTTCTTTGTAGCTAGCGCTAACTTTCTCTTGTGCATGCACACGCCCGCATCCCTCTCACCCTCCCTCAGCATTCTCTAGCTCCATCGCACAAATTCGTCTTTTCACTTTAGGTCGTTCACCCACGGTGTATGTAGGCCCCCCAGCTCCTTCTTTACGGCACACATCGATCGATATGCCTCTCTAGCCAGGTGTGCTTAGCACAAACACAAGCTTCCCCTCTTCTCTTGTCACCGTCCATGCCTCACTCCCACCACTCTTTTCATCGTTCTCGTACTCGCACACTCCTCCCCCCTTGATATAGTATGCCTCTCGTACCAGCTCCTACATGCATCCCTCTCTCTCTATCCTTCTCCTCGTGCCTCATTTTCTTCTAACACACACATGCATGTATACTGATCGATCTCCCAACATATACCTAGATCGACTTTAACTACCCCCCATCGATCAACGTACCTCACAAGTTATATCTCTCCTTTCTCTAACAAAGGGCGATTGATCTTCCTATGTAGTTATGTCTGCTTACCACAGCCACATCATCCCCCCTCATCATTCGTGCATGCCTCCTGACCCGTCTCTCACACGCACGTGCACAGACAACAAGCAACCATCTCCTCTCTTATTGATATTGCGGGCGTGCCCTCCATTTGTCTAGCAAGCCTATCCCACCATTTTTAAGAAGCAACTCCACTACCACCCCCTCCAACACTCTAGCTTTGTCTCTCTCCCAACCTTATTCCTCTCCTGCACATATGCATGGATGCCGATCGATCTCCCTTAATACATGACGCAGATCGATCTCCTTAATACATGAGGTAGGCCTCTCTCCTCCTCCATACATATACCAGCCATTGTACCTCTATAGTTAATTGGGCCTCCCTCTTCCCCCACCACACACCGATAGTCGAGCGCTGCAGGTAGGTATCCATGCCACAGAGACAAACTGCACATGTCCGCTCTCACATTCCAGTAGGCCAGCCAGTCTATATCTTTGACGTGGGCACACACAAATTTGATGGAACTCTTTATCGATCGCGCACGCACACACACACACACATCATCCCTCTCTTTGATTCTATGGACACCTCAAGCCGATGATACCTCCACTCGCTTCTCGTGGATCGCCCCCTCTATATATATGTTATATCCAGGACTCTATTTCACACACATTGCATATGTTACATTTTT
>NC_041386.1:650803578-650816886 GCF_002162155.2 Triticum dicoccoides
CAAGAAACCACACACTATATCTCTCTAGGTTTGTATCTCCCTCACACAACCCCACGTAGGTGGTGTACGTATATAAGAAGAGAATAGGTGCACCGTGCACGTACTCACGCTTCGTGCCCAGCCACACCCGCGCGGGTACACAGTGGAGCTCATTTCTTTACAAAATGGCAGCCCACGTGCTTATTTGAACGCCTGTAGCGGTTGTTTACCTAGGGAGGTCGTGTACCACGCATGCAAGAAACAAAGTTCGACTTGACGCGTCGCCGCGTTATTTTTAAATAAAGTTATAGCGCTCAATGGCACGTACACAGAATATAAAACGATTTTTATGGGGAAAAAGGTAGTCCGCTCACTATATACAATGGAGCCTGCCTACCTGGTTTGTCGCTCTTCAGAGTATCTCACACAAGGCTACGGTGGCCTCTCTCTCTCTCACCGTTGGCCACTGATCCGGCCGCATCCCGTCCACCGGGGGAAAGGGACGAAGTGCATCGTTTCTCCGTTCGACGGCACCGAGGCAGCACGTCCCGATCTGCGGTACACGCTGTTCTCTCTGACCAAGCTCCGACGCGGTAGGGCCTACGCCACCTGCTCGCAGATTCCACCCGCCGCTGCTCACCTAGTTACATCCTGAAGACCTCCAGGTATCCCCTCCGGCCTTGCTCCACTGCCCGTCTTCCCACGTCGCTGCATGTGGATCTTCCATAGTTCTTTGCCCAAAACGTAGCTCGTCCGGCGTACTTTCCATATTGCATTCTCGTCCTCACGCCATTTTAGACAAACACAACCGTGTTGTTATCTTCCCTTAGGACAAGGAATATGCTTCTTTATTTTGTCGTCGCATGTGTCATCAAGTGTTATTGGCCGGTAATTGTTTCCTTTCTACCTCTTTTTTGCAAACAGGGCTATCCATTTCACCTCGTTGCTATTGCGACCTTTTGGTGAACTGCACAAATCACTTTTTTCTTAAGAGTGTTTTGTGCAGTTGTACTAAAATGTCACACGGGCAACGTCTCTACATTTCAGTGTGACTGCACAAAGGGAGATTGGTTTTGCTCTATCCTCATCCAACTCCGAGCCTAATATTCTCCAACTAGTTAGTCTTAAGAGAGACTGCAAAGGTGACCGGCTTCTATTTGTGTGTTTATTGTTTCATCAGTAGTCCTCTATTATCGTAATCACACTTAATATCTTTGGAACAGGGACACTCATCTCTATTTTAGTGGAACTGCAGAAAATGATCGGAATGTTGCATGCTCCAGACAACTACTTTTTCCCCAACATGCCTTGTTGATTTAGACAGAGCTGGGGGGACGTTGCTGCCAATGAAGGCATGGATCAATTTTAATTAACACCTTCTCACAACTCTGTCTTCAGTTGTGATGTAATTATTA
This sequence comes from Triticum dicoccoides, assembly GCF_002162155.2. NCBI lineage: Eukaryota > Viridiplantae > Streptophyta > Magnoliopsida > Poales > Poaceae > Triticum > Triticum dicoccoides. The sequence goes on from NC_041386.1 coordinate 650,804,973, forward strand.
GCTCCGATCTGCTAATAATTGACATGCATTAGCAAGGAAGTTAGTTTTTTATTGTTTCCGAAGAGCATTGATGGCAAGACACGCGAAACAAAAGCTGAAAGCTCACACCATTGTATAATTTCATGTCGCTGGAAAATTATTTGTATAGTACGTCAATTATGTAAACAAATGATGGAAGCTTGATAGCATTGCCAGAAGCCTCTTCATCATCCGGGTCCATGTGCCATGCACAAAATTATACTCCTTCGTTCCTAAATATTTGTCTTTTTACAAATTTCAAACGGGCATATTTTAGAGTGTAGATTCACTCATTTTGCTTCGTGTGTGTACTCCCTCCGTTCCTAAATATTCTATTTGTCTTTCTAGAGATTTCAACGAGTGACTACATACGGAGCAAAATGAGTGAATCTACACTCTAAAATATGTCTATATACATGTGTATGTGCCAGTCCATTTGAAATCTCTAAAAAGACAAATATTTGAGTAGTCACTCGTTGAAATCTCTAGAAAGACAAATACTCCGGAGTATATTTAAGAACTGAGGGGGTAGTGCACAACCGCATGGGAGACTCAGCCCGGTCGTTGCACCACATTAATAGTGAGTAATGAGCAGTCAAATCATAAGCCCCACATTTCCCACTGTAAGTTGCTCTGAAGAAGCAACCATCAATACACTCTTCTTTGAATCCGCTCATACTACTCCATCCGTCACTGTTTATATAGCGCATTTCAGAAAAAAATATCTATGGGACCAAGGCGACTAGCGATCGGCCTGAAAAATAGCATTGGTAGTTATAGCAGGGCGTCTATTACTAGAGGGAACAATGCCTACACACATGCATGCAATGCTTCCACCCCGGGTACACACATGCATGCACTTACTCCACTCCGTAGTAGTATAGAGTACATGGAGAGAAAATTGTGGACTTGATTGCGGTTACCACGCCCTAATTAATTGAGCATTAAACCAAACGTGTCTAAAGTCTCTGTGGTGGTGGAAATGCATTGAGAGAAATGCATCATAATGAAGCGCGCCCTATAAACAGTGATGGAGGGAGGAGTAGTATGAAGGTGCAAAACCAAGTACGCGTATGGCCAGTCGGTCAATGCACCTCCTCTTGGCATATCACTGACATGTGGGACAGGAGTGTGAGCAAACCGATCTCAATTGACGGCAAAGAGCCAACCCACCGTTCCTTGAGAGAGACGAGGAGCGAGAACACACAGACGGGCTCGCACGGAGGCCAAGATATATTCGAGCATGGTTGGTTGATCGATATCATTCATTACATGTTGGGCTGCCGTTTTTCGCCCTTCTCCGGAATAAACATGTACTTTATCAGAGATAAAAAAATAAGAGTACAGACGCTCCACCATGCGGTTCTAGTAGTAGTACTACTCGTACTACTGCGCTTGGCTCTTCGCCTCTTCGTGAAGTCGAACAATGATGGTACTCCGCATGTTGGGTACTATAGTGTATGCCTCTGACAATCACCGAATGGACTGATGCATGTCCACCGAGGGTAGGTTGCATTAGTCAAAAGGCGTAAGCGAGCTTCACCTTATCCTGCAAGCTTCTCCTCGTTCTGCGAGTTGACGGGACACACCAAAAAGTAGTGCTAGTCTATACTCCCTCCTTTCGAGTTAATATGGCTTAATCTTTTTTGCGGGTAAATGAGAGAGCTTTATTCATATATAAGCATTCTTAGGATGATCAGCCAAGACACTAGTCACTAGGAACCGAGGTACCCCGCAAAAAAAGAAGTAGGAAGCGAGGTGTTTCATCAAGCCAGCTCTCGGCCACATTCAAAGTGCAGCAAGCACGGTTCGCACGAAGATGCGCCGCAAGGTTTGCTGACCTGTTTACATGCTGAATAACAAAAAAAGAGGAAATATTACCGAGCGCTACTATTTGTAACAGGATATGAGCCAGAATTAAGAGAGAATTGTGGCGAGTGTTCCATGCAATCAACTTCCATTATCACATGCGAGAACCCTCGAAGAGAACCAAATGTGTTGAAGATTGCTTTATCACATTTTAAAATTATAATAAGAGTGCAGACGCTCCTCCATCCGGCTCCTAGTACTAGTATAGTACATACCTTTATAGACTATAGTAGTAGTACTAGTACTAGTAAACTTTGCGCTTGGTTGTTCGCCTATTTGGGAAGTCTAACAATAATAGCACTAGTAGTATAGTGTATGCTTCTGGCAATCTGACACCGAATTAACTGTTGCACATCCACCGCCTGAGCGAGGGAGAGCTTGCATTAGTCAAAAGTTTCTCCTTGTCCTGCGAGCCACTGCGCGCAAGCTTCTCCCGTCCTGCAACCTTCTCCTCGTTCGACAAGTTGACGGGACACAACAAAGTAATGCTAGTCCATACTGCCTCCTCTCCGGTTAATATGGCTTAATTTCAAACGAGATAAGTACACTTTCTGTCACTATATATTTGTAAGAATACGTTCAGTGGACTTCATAATACGGTCATTGCGCTCAATATATATATTTTCCGGTGTTTATACGGTCACTAGCTCACCCTGACTGAGTATGTGTGTGCATGCACGTGTAGGTTGAGCACTTGAGCGTGACCGTGTGTGTTCCGTCGTGTGCTCGGACATGCATGCATTAGGGTGTCGTGCACGTTTTTGTGTCCATGTGTACGTGTGACTGTTGCATACACGTAGGGGGAGTACGTGTAGGGGCCACTAAGGAGCAGTCAAATCACATAGTAAGTTAGTCAGAAGAAGCAACCATCATTTCACTCTTGAATGACACGTACGCAATATAAAATAGTTGATATGGAGAGAAAAAGAAAACCACTATATATACACTAGCAGGAGCCTAAGCTACAAGCCTGCTTGCTTTGGTTGCTCTCTTCACAAGCATAGAACGACGGGGCTGATCCCGCAGCTGGGGGAAGGGAACAATGTTCTACATAGACGCGGTCGACATCGGCGAGGGAGAAAACCCACAGTCGGTGCGTCCCAATCGGGGGTCACCGTGGTATGGGCTGATGCCGCGTCCGAACCGCCCTTCTAGATACAGCCCGACGTCCCAGGTAGTCCATCTTCCTTTTGGAGCCGGCTTACTCCACTGCCATAGCTCCATCTCCATGTCGATCTTTCTCTACTTCTACCAGCTTCTACTTGTGATGAGTTGATGTCTCATGAACTAGTGCCAGTACTATTATTATAATCACACTTCTTCAATATCTTTTCCATCAGGGATGCTCAGGTCGATTTTAGTGGAACTGAACAAAAGCATCCTATGATTCGAGGGTGCCAGCCGTCTTTCCTTCGACAGGTTCTACCTGGCCAAGAAATTAAATCATGTTTAGGGTTTAGGGTTTAAGTCGTAGTGACCCCATCAATAGTTTTTCTTTCGTACAAGCTCTCACAACTTTTTTCTTTAGTTGTGAAGTAAATATTGGCTATGATCCGTGAATCATGGAGATGCATCAGCATGCGTGTTAGTTTTCCTTTGTATTTTATGGAATGTTGTAATGGGGCAACCTTGGAATAGGAATGAAAATGGAGTGGAAAGTTTCCGTTTTTCCGGAGAAAAAATGGAAACGGGGAGAAACCAATGTTTCGTTTCGTTGGATCGCGCCATCGAGCAAAACCAACTTTTAAATCACGTCTGTCGTGTTCGTGTCTCACCCTCCTCCACGGCTCGACCCCACACGGTCGCTTGGCATGCCACTCACCGCAAACCGAGTATACGATAACTTTCCCGCCTGCTTGTCGATGGATCGCGCCATGGAGTACTAGCACTACTAGAAGAGATTAACAAGTTGGGGGAGGACAGCTAGCTGTAGCACGGACTCCCAAGAACTTTTTACATGCATGTTGTAGCTGGCTATTGCGAACTTTGAACGCTGAGTAGTCGCGTGCACCTGGAAGCAGCGCGGGCGACGCTCTCTCGACCGGCGTGCCGCTTCAATGCCGGCGCCAGTGAGAGGCCGCGTCCGCTCTGGCCGGGCATGAATGTGGCACTGACTGTTTCGGGCAGGAAGCACGCGCAGGTGATGAGGAGGGTTCGGGTTGGTCAGGACCGGCCGCGGCAGCGGTCCGGACGTGCGCAAACAAGAGATGTTGTACATTAATATTGCCGCGTATATAATTAACAAAGTAAATAATGTGCCAGTTGGACAAATATGATTGGAGATGGAGATGGAAATGTAATTTTACGTAAACACGGATATGCATGTCTATGTCTATGTGTGTGTGCGCGAAGACTCTCGCGACCTGGAAGCGAGGGCGTGTTTTTGATCGAGTTTTCTTTCTTGGTACGTTAGAAAATCAGTTTGTCTAATTCACATCTAGATGTTATTTAAGGATATCACATCTAAGCTCCCACAAGTATATAATGTAGCAACAAGAAACAAAAAAACTAGGACAAAAAAAAATCGACCACAAACAGAGTGGACATCAACTTAGATGTGACATAACTATGTCACATCTAGACGTGTCCTAGACAGACCCTTAAAAAATTGTCCGCCAGTTTTTGTTTCTTTTTTCCGGGAACGTGTGTATTCTATTTTAAACCACTCCTATGGAGAGATTTTTTTACTCCATTATAGCCTCTTGTTTGATAGAGTTTATCGCGTCTCGCTCTCTCACCCTCTCCATATCAAAACAAGATGACAGTGTCCACTCTATCTCTCTCCTCACCGGTGGTCACAGATCCGGCCGAATCCCGTCCGCTGCGGGAGGTGACGAGGTGCAACGTTGACGTTGTCGCCATCGGCGATGGAGGAAGCCGATGCGCACCGTCCTCTCGGAGCCGGCGCTGGCGCGGACAAAGATCCTCCGCGCCCTTGTTCGCTGCCGTCGTGTTGGCAGATCCTGCTGACGGAGTCCTGGATTAGGGGGTATCCGGACAGCCAGACTGTGTACAACGTCCGGACTATTGAAGCGTGAAGATACAAGACTCAAGATTTCGGCCCGTGTCCGGATGGGACTCTCCTTTGCGTGGAAGGCAAGCTTGGCGATCCAGATATTATCTTTCCTTCCTTGTAACCGACTCCATGTAAACCCTAGCCCTCTCTGGTGTCTATATAAACCGGAGAGGTTGGTCCTTACAAGGCCGATCACAATTACAATCATACCATCATAGGCTAGCTCTTAGGGTTTAGCCTCTACGATCTCGTGGTAGATCTACTCTTGTACTACCCATATCATCAATATTAATCAAGCAGGAAGTAGGGTTTTACCTCCATCGAGAGGGCCCGAACCTGGGTAAACATCTGTGTACCTTGCTTCCAGTTACCATCAGCCTTGACGCACAGATCAGGACCCCCTACCCGAGATCCGCCGGTTTTAACACCGACATTGGTGCTTTCATTGAGAGTTCCTCTACCGTCGCTGTTAGGCTCGATCGCTCCTTCAATCGTCACCAACGACGTTGTCTAGCGTGAGGCTTTCCTCCACAGACAGATCTTCGCGTTCGGTGGATTCGCACTGCGGGCCAATTTGCTTGGCCACCTGGAGCAGATCGATAGCTATGCCTCCAGCCACCAGGTCAGGTTCGGAAACTTGAACTACATGGCGGATATCCGCGGATACTTGATCTTCAACGGATTCAGGCTAGCGCCAGGAGCACCGAACAGTCACGATGAGCACGGCTTAGACCTGCTGTCAGACGATGCTCGGGATATCACCCCGGCAGAAGCCTCGGATCTAAATCCGGGGCAGGTTGTGCTGCCTGAGGACGGAGGGCTGGACCCCGCCCCGCAGGCCGTACCCTCATCGACGATGGAGCCGAACACAGGCCTCACTTCTGAGGGAGCCTGTAACTCCGCAACCCTGGATTCATATCCGGTTGTAGGTTCCAGTCCGCATGTCCCCGGGTCCGCTGAGCCTTGTTGGGCTCCGGTAATGGAGTTCACCGCGGCAGACATCTTTCAGCACTCGCCCTTTGGCGATATACTAAACTCATTTAAAATCCTCTCTTTGACAGAGAATTCCAGGCCAAACTATGTCCGGCTCGAGTGGGAAGCAGGAGACGAAGAAATTTGTTACCCACCCACCACCCACTTGATAGCCACGGTTGATGATTTAACCGACATGCTTGACTTCGACTCCGAAGGCATCGACGGTATGGACGACGATGCAGGAGAAGACTCAGAATCTATGGGGTACCGGATTTCCACCTCGTCACATGACATATACATGGTGGATACACCCAAGGAAGACGACGATGACAATCCAAAAGATAAAACCCCTGGGCAAAAACCAAAGCGACGGCGTAGACGCCGTTCCAAATCCAGCAACAGTAAAAATATCAGCAGGAGCACCAGAAGAATGGATACTCCGGTCAACCCCGAAGGCAACAATGACCAAACGGAACCAGCGATGGAGCAGGACAAACCAGGTCACGCCGAGCATTGTTTGAAGTAGACGCCCAAAGACAATGACCCAGAGGGACGAGTTCATCAAACTGGCCCAGGACAAGAAGACAGTCCGGACGATGACGCATTCATCATTCCGGAAGAATGCATGGAATGAGAGAACCTCCAAAGAAAGCTTATGGCCACAGCGAGAAGTCTGAAGAGGCAAAAGCAACAGCTTAAAGCCGCACAGGAAACGCTCAATTGCAGATGGAACAAAGTGCTAGACACTGAAGAAAGATATGGCGACGATCGCCACACAAAGAGCTACCCAAAACGTAAGCTACTGGCAGAATTCGACGACGAGGCCGTTCCACCAAAAAGTAACATGACCAGGAGACCAGACGTACCACTTCACAACCGCAACAAAGTAGTTACCGAAGACGCACACGATTTACGTGAGCACCTGGATAAGACAGCTGGCGCAGCTAGGTCCATTTACGGATCTAAAGGACACACCTCGGCGGGGGACTGCGGTCGTCACAAAAACTATGTCAATCAAATACCAGTTCGGAATAAACACCGGACACAACAACAGCCGACAACATGCCACAGCGCGTCCAGATACAGAGGGGCTGCTCACTCCCTATGCTTTACTTATGAAGTACTGGATCATGAATTCCCGCAGGGCTTCAAACCTATGAACATAGAGGCATACGATGGAACGACAGACCCAGGGGTCTGGATCCAGGAATTTATCCTACATATACATATGGCTCGTGGGGATGACCTCTACTCCATCAAATACCTTCCCCTCAAACTAAAGGGACCCGCCAGACACTGGTTGAAAAGCCTCCCCGAAAATTCAATTGGGAGTTGGGAGGAACTCGAGGACGCTTTCAGGCCAATTTTCAAGGGACTTATGTCCGGCCTCCGGATGCTGACGATTTAAGTCATATAATCCAACAGCCCGGAGAGTCCGCCCGAAAGCTTTGGAACAGATTCCTCACCAAGAAGAATCAAATCGTTGATTGCCTGGATGCCGAAGCCCTAGCGGCATTCAAACACAGCATCCGTGACGAGTGGCTCGCCAGACACCTCGGCCAAGAAAAGCCAAGGACAATGGCAGCCATAACAAGCCAGATGACCCGCTTTTGTGCGGGTGAGGATAGCTGGCTAGCCCGTAAAGGCACCAACAACCCCAGCACGTCCGAAATAAGGGACAACAACGGGAAGCCACGGCGTAATAAAAACAAACGCCAAAAAAAGGAAGAGAGCCTGGATAACACAACGGTTAATGCCGGATTCAGGGGCTCTCGACCTAACCAGCAAAATAATCCATCTAAAGGCAGCAAAGAGGGACCGTCCGGTCTGAACAGAGTTCTGGACAGACTGTGCCAAATTCATGGCACCCCCGACAAAACCTGCGAACCACACGCACAGAGAGTGCTGGGTCTTCAAGCAGGCCGGCAAACTAAACACCGAACACAAGGGAAGGGAAACACCAAGTGAAGAGGAGGATGAACCTCGCCCGCCGAACACTGGGGGACAGAAAAAATTCCCACCAGAGGTTAAAATAGTGAATATGATCCACACGACTCGCACATCCTTGAGAAGGCACGAACGCGCCCATAAAGACGCGCGTGATATAGAGCCCATCATACCCACACCTAACTACTGGATGTCTTGTCCGATCACCTTCGATCACTTCGACAGCCGAGCTAGTATTCGGCCCGAAGGATCAGATGCCTTGGTGCTTGACCCAATAATCGACGGATACCTCACCCACGTCCTCATGGATGGCGGCAGCTGTCTCAATTTAATATATGAGGACACTGTCCGCAGGATGGGGATAGACTCATCCAGAATCATCAAGTTTAACACCACCTTTGAAGGGGTGATACCAGGCGTTGAAGCCTACAACAGGGGCTCCGTCATACTGGAGGTAATGTTCGGCTCTCCAGGCAACTCCAGAAGCGAAGAACTAGTCTTCATCATCGCACCCTTCCAAAGCAGCTATCAAGCATTGCTTGGAAGAACGGCCTTCGCATGCTTCAACGCATTGCCGCACAATGGCTACCTCACACTCAAGATGCCCAGCCCACGTGGCGTCATCACCATTAGCGGAATAACAGCGCGCTCTTCGCGCGCAGAGGAACACGCGATGGCCCTAGCGACCGGACTATAAGCAGCCTCTAACAAAAATATGACGGGTCGTTAAGACCACGGACACGGTTAGACGAGTCCGGCAGCCCATATCAAACCAGGGCACCGTATATGTAATCCTATAGTGGAAACCAGGGGCTAACAATAAAGCCCCACACTTGGCTCAACCTTATTGGCAGGCCAGCATCTTACATTTTTACTATCCATCGCATACTTACGTTGCACTCTTCTATGAGTTTCTCTTTTCCGTAGACAACGTTCACGCGATACCCTTCCATGATGCGGCACAACGGAGACAAAGGCGCAGACGTGCAGCAGGGCCCCGTTCAACATGTTTCTTTTTAGATTAAGCCCCTGTGTAAACCTTTTCTATTGCCTCTTGTTGTTTAACCATCCCATGGGTTCCATACCCACAGAGGATACTGCCGTTTTTGGCATTTCGCCACGAAAGATTAACGCACGTACCTGGAAACATAGGGTTTATAATGAATGGGCATTCTTGAGCCCATCATCTGTTACAAAGTCCGAATACCTTCGGGAGTGTTTGGCGTCACGAGTTTGGCCTTATATGCATGAGCTCCGAATCATGTCTTTGGTCAAATGTTGGGTTTGCCCGGCTCCTGGGTTTGCCGCCTTATGTTCCGTTATTATCGGCTAAGGTGGCCAAAGGAGAACTACTGTGATTGTGCCCTGGTTATTCCGGATGAGCACCTCAGTAGAGAAAACCGAAAACTGACTGTCATGATACAGCGAGAGACTGGTCAACCACTCGACGACTCACCGGAATCTCTAGGATTCCTCCGCATTAACGAAGGGCCATTTCTCGGCCAGGTACATACGCGCCCGTATTCGGATGCACGCGAAGGTACCAGGGGCTACATAGTAGCCCCAACGTTAGAATCCCACGGCTAAGAGAAAGTGTTACAGCTGTATAGTCTGGTTGCCTAGTTCGACGTGCGATCACCTCCTTAATGGACCAAGACGTTGGATAAAGAGTGACTAAGCACATTTTTTCGCGAACACCCCCGCATTGTATGCGTGGGGGCTGAAGCCAACGACTGCTAACTTTCGGATTACACACACACACACACACACACACACACACACACACACACACACACACACACACACACACACACACACACACAGATATATATATATATATACAGACGGTCTATTCTGCTAATATTAGCAGAATAACTATTCTGCACATCACTTCGGCACTGCACGCTCAACAGAAGCGCACTGCATCATTTTGACGACGAGCACTGCAATAGAGACTAGTGAACTTCTCGTCGGAAAAAACTGCACGCGTTATTTTCTCGGTACTGTTTTTGCTCTAATTTTTTAACCCTTTATCGGAATGAGGCATGTAATATACCATTGAAAAACTATGGATTAGGCGCAACTTCGACATGTTGAACACTTTTCGAGATTCCACACGGTTTAAGAGCAGTTTTGAAAATAGTGCGGCAGATGACGAGTGGTAGCGAGGGTTTTTTCGCGTTTTTTTCTAAAACGCTTGTCGGAATGAAGCAAATGATACGCCGTTGGATAGATATTGTCGAGGCGCATCTTTTTCATATATAAATCTTTCTCTAATTCATTACGGTTTAAGAGCAGTTTCAAATTTACTAAATCGCGGAACTCTGTTTTTTCAAATTTTTTAAAATTTTCGGTACTGTTTTTGCTCCAGTTTTCTAACCGTTTGTCGAAATGAGACATATGATACGCCGTTGGAAAGCTACGGACAAGGCGCAACTTTCATATGTTGAAATGGTTCTGAGATTCCTTACAATTTTTAGTTAATTTTGAAAAACGTGCGGCTGACTTCGAGAGGCAGCGGCTGTTTTTGGCGAATTTTTGCAGACTGCTGGTCGGAATGATTCAAACAATACGCCATTGGAAAGATATCGACGAGGCGCAACTCTTTCATGTAGAACACTCTCTCTAATTCTTTACGGTTTAAGAGGAATTTCGAATTTACCGAAATGCGGACATTCTGTTTTTCGCGACACCCAAATCGACGTGGGTACTTCATCCGACTGAAAACCGCACTGGATCGGATGAAAAACGGCACTGCATCACACGTGTAAGAGAACTGCATGATTTCTTTTTTGTGGGACGTAAATTTTTGAAGACGAGGAAGGAAACCGCACTGCTTTTAGACTAAAAACCGTACTCCATCGGATGGGCAAGCGAGCTGCATTTGCTTTTTTTGAACAAACGAGTGCAATTTAATTTTTTGAAAGAAGTGAACCACAACATAAATCGAAGCGAGCTGCATGGTTTTTCTTCTTGTTTTTTAAAAAAGTATGAAGGCATTTTGGACTACACGACTGAGGCCACGGATTCAGTGAATCTGCATGAAAGTGTACTGATTTTCATAATAAAAATTTGCATAGTGAGCCATACATATTTTATAAAGCGAACCACACAGATTTTTAACAAAGTACAATACTTTGAAAAGATGTACTTCTTCGGTTCACCGAGCGCACTGCATTTACCAAGAAAAGTTTTACAAACTCAGTAATAACCCGCAATGCAGTGTAACAAAATTGCATCACTTTCTTTTATTGTGTCTCCATGTTACAATCATCACACACAAAATACAACCAACTGCACATTCAAAACCAACCCAAGAGCTAGCCAACACAAAATACAACCCACTGCACATTTTTTTAAATGCACTGAATGGCACGCAATGACACAACGTGGTGCCTGCCCCACAGAACCGCACGCATGCTCTAGACGTACTGCAAGCACGCGATCGCTCAAACTGCACGATTGCATTATGCATGTATTGTACAGCCAGCGAGCTGCACCACAAACGCCGTTGACCTGCACCACGTACACCGGTGAGCTGCAGAGCTGCAGAGAGAGCCCCCTCGCCCTTTTGTGCTCCACATCAGAGTAGGAGGAAGAGTTGGACAAAAGCAAACTGCATGCCTCCACGACAATGCAGTACACGCTGTCGCTGCCGCGTGCTCGTTACCTCTTGAGAGAGAGGAACGGACTGCAGTGTTAGTGCCGCACGGGGCGAGGAACGGCGAGATGGTGGTGACCGGGACCCGGTATCACCCCGACGAGGCAATGCTCGATGAGGGGGAGGAAGGGCCGAGAGGTGAAGCCGCAGTCAATGTTGTGACCATGCGACGGGATCCGGCGGCCCTCGTTGCTTGCCGGAAGGAGGATGCGCCATCGGAAGGGGAAGAAAAGAGCCGGCGTTGCCATGGTTGACCGGATCCGGCTGCAGCGCATCCCGCAGGACCACGCCGGAGCACCTTGCCCTGGCCGGTGGAGGTGAGAGGCCCAAGGAATAGTGGATTCGTGGATGGGGTGGCCAGATCTATGGACGAAGTTGCCTCCTCGGGCTAGATCGATACGGAGGAGGCGCGAGGAAGGAGGCGGTTC
>NC_041386.1:650817587-650819203 GCF_002162155.2 Triticum dicoccoides
ATATACATAAACACTATTCTGATCACGGGATCAGAATAATATTCTGATCACAACCTGACCTTCCCCAGTAACGCGCCTGAACTTCCCTCTGTACTAACCTAACCTTCGGGCTATCTTCGCAACCGTGGCTTCTACCGCGATTTTTTCTGATCATTCGTGTTGTTTGTGATGCAAGTGTAATGCGGACACGGTTTTTAGAGTCTAAATGCTTGCTTTGATTCGGATTCTAGCACTTTGGCGGATTTGCTCTCGGGGTCGTGATGAACTTGTTTCTGTTACAAGTTTAATGCATGTTTTGGATGTTGTCGATGTTCTGGAACGATGCGGATTAGGTTTTGGTACAAGTTTGGAGCACAAATTCTTAGTTATTTCAAACAAATTTGAAATCGCTCATGTTCTTCATCCGCCCGAGATGGAACCCGCGTCTCTGTTGATTTCTAGTTTTTCTTTATTGTTTGCTTCCTGATTTGTTTACTTTAGTGAAATTCGAGGCATACTAATCCTTAATTTTTAATCGGGGAGGGTCCTTACGATTTGATTGCTAGCAATTCGATGTTTGGACTCCCGCGGGTTCACTGATGTTATTTTGGAGGGTTTGAATTTTTCCCTCTGGTCATTCCAGTTGTCGAAAGGTAGTTGCCAGATCATTTCCAAGGGGTGTGCGGACGTGTTGCAATCTTGGGCAGATGATTTTATGCTTCAGACGAATTTTTTTGTTCATTATTTCTAGATCTTATAATGGTAGTTGTACAAGATGGACGTCTGTGTTTTCATACCTGAACTTCTTCTCTTCCTTCATTTGATTCTTTTGGGGCTAGGCCGGCTCGGATCGGGATCGGGGGAGGATCAGGTGGATCGTGTTGGTTTTTGCTTGGGTTTTTGTGCTGGACTTCTGCGTTTTCATACCTGAACTTCTTCGTTTCTTCTTTCGCTGCAATATAATGCAACAAGTTATTTGTATCAGAATCCATTACTGGATCTCTTCTGCAATTTTTTTGTTGTAGCTAGTGTGTAAGCGTGAAGCTAGACTTCTTTCTAATCGATGGTTGAACTTCCGGTTTTCCACATTGCATTCCATATTTTGCAAGGCGAAGGTGCATCGTGCTATTTTTTTGTATAATTTTAGTTCCTGAGATGTTATTTTTAGAGTTTGTCTCGCGGGCATTCATGAGATTAGTCCAAGTATGCATGCACCTTTTTTTACAGATCATCTAATCGTCGTTGTACAAGCCGGACTTCTGTACTGTTCATACCCAAACTTCTGTTTTTCCTTCTTTTGCAATGTAATGGAGCAAGCCCTTTTTATTTCTTTCTGTTTTTATGTTTTTTTTCGTACTTTTGCGTTTGCTTTTTAATTTTTTTTGTTAGTCCCATGAGCAACCGTGTAATTTTCGTATGAATATGCGTATATTTTCTTATTTTACCTAGTACGTTTTTGTACTAATAGTAGGTGGTGGCCTTCAGTAAATAACTACCCTGAACTTCTGTATGCTAATCGTTTTTTATAATGTTAATTTTGAGGTTTTTACAAAAACCTGAACTTCTCTATCTTTTCTATTTGAACTTCTTTTAAAATATAATTATGTTTTGTTATTTTAAGATTTAAATAATTGTAG
>NC_041386.1:650820293-650838712 GCF_002162155.2 Triticum dicoccoides
GGCCGAGACAGGAACGAGCCGGAGCGGGCGGCGACGCGGCGTGCCGCATCGTCGCATGCGGAGGCGAGTCCGTCACATCCGTGACCCCACTATCTATCTTAGGGTTTTAGGGTTTAAGGTGCGTGCGGTGGGGGTGGAAACAGAATAACCACATTGCGTCCTGTCAAATCATAGCACGCAGCAATGCGGTAGCGCGAGGCCTAGCAGGGGGGAGGGGGGTCGGGACCCCCCTCCCCTCCCCCTGCGAGGCCGAGACAGGAACGAGCCGGAGCAGGCGACGACGCGGCGTGCCGCGTCGTCGCATGCGGAGGCGAGTCCGTCACATCCGTGACCCCACTATCTATCTTAGGGTTTTAGGGTTACATATGAACTTCATCTGTTTTTGTACTTGAACTTCTTCTTTTTGTTTCTTTGTGGTTTATTTATTTTTATTGCTTTACTTCTTTTATTAGAGTACTTGAACTTCTGTTCTTTATCTTTTGAGCTTCTTTTCTCTTGTTTTTTATGGGCATATTTATGTATGTATGTTTCTTCCTTTAGTAGTGTATTTTGCCATCTATTTTTTTGGTTTTGAGGATATCATCATAATAGATGCATTCAAATGGTGCATTTATTTTATCTACACATGTATTTACTATTTTAGCTGTTGGGGGGTAAAACTGTAAATTTGGTGTGGCTGCAAGTCCCACGACAGATAGGCATTAACTGGCCATCTCCCTCGCCACCACCTGTCAGAAATTTCCCCTCCCTCTGTCGCTCGCTCTCTCTTCCCTCTCCGACGCTCCGCTGCCTCCTTCAACTGCTACTCCCCACGATCCCTCCGCCCGTGTCCCGTGCGCTCGCGAGTGGAGTAACCGGCGCACTCCCCCGCTCCTATTACTCCCCCGCCCCGCGCTCTCCCTCGCCCAGCCCGCTCTCCTCTGCTCTGAAGCGAGGGCGGCAACTGCTTGCGCGTGGCATTGTGGGGAGTGAAGAACCGCCGCGGATTCGTGCTTGGAGAGGTACAAACGCTGCGCCCCGCCCCCTTCCCCCTAATGCTTGTATTCTCTTTCGCCAGATCTGTGGAGGCCTGCCCTGTTTGCTCTGTTTTCTCTCGCGTCCGCCTCCTAGCCCCTTTTTTCTGATGGTTTGGTGGTACATTAGGTAGGGTTGTTGGGCGTGTGTTGGTTGGAATTCATTCCCCCGCGGCCAGATTTGTTTGTGACATGCTTGTGTTTGGATTTTCATTTCCCCTTTGTTGATTTTAGCAGTCAGGTGCATGTCAGAGAGGTTGTGGTGTCATTGTTAATGCTAGATCTGTTGTATCTAATGGCATTAGTGCTGTGGATTTGGAGGTCTAGATTATGTTTGGGACATTGTAGTTAGTTTCTGGATAAGTTTTTTTGTTGTGCTTGCCTATATGTGCTGCTGTCATCTATTTCATACTTGTTGGTTCTAGTTGTTTGTAGTTGGTTCTAGTTGTTTGTAGTTTGTTCTAGTGTTTGATTCAGTTTCCTTTTTTGCATTTTGTTGTATGTTTTTGTAATTGCTAATTATATGGAATTCATCTTCTGTGTTTTACAGGTTGTTCTAGTGTTTGGGTATTCATCGAGGCGGTTGTGTTGCCATGGCTTCAAAATCATCTCCGGGTATCTTAATGTAGTTGTATATTTTTTTAAATAGTAGTTTTGTTATATGTGTCTGCCCATATCTTCATTTGGTATTTTTGTTGGACTGCCAGTCTTAGTAGTGTGAACTTCTAACAAGTTTTGTGTGTATGAATTGTTAGACATAGTTTATGTGTTTGCCATTTCATGTTTAAAATGTATATCTTTGTTTTTTGTTTTGTTGTTATAATCTTCATGGCATTGATATTTAGTTTGCCTCTGAAATACTATTCGTGGTCATGCTACGTCTTTTTTATGTGCTATTTGCTTGGGTCACGTAGTTTAATTTTGGTTGATCTTCTGTTATGAACATTTTGTTTTACTGCTTTGTTATGTATCGTTGAACTTCTGGACATTCATGATGTATGTAGTAGCACCTCTGGTGTAGAGTGTTTTTAGGGTTTAGTTTGTAGATTTTTTTGTTATTTTTTTGGTGTTTACTGCTTTGTTAGGTATTGTTGAACTTCTGGGTATTGGACATTGTTGTAAAAGTAGAAGTCCTTTTGGTGTAGGATTGCGGATTAGAACTCAGCTGCATTTTTTTACTTGCATTTTTTGTAGTTGGTGATGAGTTGAATAGTTCTGAAAAAATGCCTGCGATCAAGATGGAGCTTCAGAGGTTAATACTGATGCTCCAATATCTGATGCGGCTAAAACACCCATTATCCCTTTGACTGTGATTGCCGAGGTTGCTTCGAGCCTTGAGAATATTTCAAGCCTTGAGGATCTTGCTTCTGCGGCTCTTGCAACAACTAGTATGTGAAACGCCTTTTCTTTTCAGTGTGTTAGCAGGGGTTTCTTGTTTTTGTTCCTGACTTTTTTTATTTTTTTGCTTCGATTTTTTGTGTTCTTTTGCAGATGTGTCGACAGAGGAGGAAGCTTTGAACACCATCAATGATGTTTTATCTGATTTGGGTTTATCAGAAACCCCTGCTGCTGCTGAGGAAGAGGCTCCGTCAGTCAAAGGTTGTGATCCCGTTCAGGATCCTTTGTGCTCTCTTCAGATGTCAGAGACGCAGTCGCAGTCTATTGATGGCACTGAACCTGTCACGCATGCCGAGGATGTGCCTCTTCAGCTTCTCCTGGAGGACCAACGTAAGAGGAAGAAGCAAGAAGATTTTGACAAGAAGAGGTCGGCCCGCCTTGACAAAGGTTCTGATGTTCCTGGATCTGTTCGTGCGGCTGAACTCACTGTTGAGGAAGACGTGCCATGTGGTAGTGCTGGCACTGTTATCCCTGTTAAGAAGAAAATCAAGAAGACTGTTGCGAGGAAGCTAGTAGTTGGTGCAGTTACTCCTCGGAAGAGCCCACGTGTTTCAAGGCCTGCAGAAGTTGTTGAAGATGAAGGGTTAGGCCTTGGTGGTACGCTACGCCGTAGTCCTCGCGTGCTTGCCACTGCCGCGCCTACACCTTCTCCGCTTGGTGCTGGTGCATCTGTTAAGGGGAAGAAATGCGGCGTGAAGCGCAATGTTCCACCTGCAAAGGTCAACAAGGGTGCGAAGAAGCGTTCTCGTGTTAATCCAGAAGACAAGGATGATGCTGACTTCAATGGTGATGATGAGGACGACGTCGATGATGACGCTGCCGCTACTCAGGTATGAATGCCTCATGTTTACTGTTTTTTAGAGCATTTGTTGCTATTGCTGTAGTCTTATTGTTTTTAGCACTGCCTTGGCGTACATAGCTGACCTTCTGCTCCATCTCTGTATAGACGAATAAATTAGCCGATGTGTTTTTGCTTTTACGGTATTACTGCCTTTGTGTACATTGTTGAACTTCTGGGTATAATACATGAATAAATTAGTTTAACTTGTTGGTATAGATGTTTGATTACTGCCTTAGTGTATATGGTTTAACTTCTGCTTTTTAAATTTCCAACATTCTTGAAAGAATGTTAACTAGTGTTCGTACATGGTTGTACTGCCTATGTAGACATAGTTGGACTTCTGAGATACATGTTTCATTACTGCCTTGTTGTACATGGTTGAACTTCTGCTATGTAAATTTGCAAACAATTTGAAAGCATGTTAATTTCTGGTCATACATGGTTGTACTGCCTATGTAGACATAGTTGGACTTCTGAAATGTACTGAGCGTGTAATTTTGTAGGCACTATTGGAATTATGGTGTAGCTTGTGTGTCACATTGTGTATCTCATTTTTTTCCAGTATCAGCTTGTGGAGCGGCCTGAGAGGAGGAAGAGAGGATGCAAAGCGCCCGAAGAAGGTGGCCTAGGAGGAGGTGAGGCAAAACGTTTTAACAAGACGGTTCGCTGCTCACTAGGAGAGGTGAAGACGTGTGCGAAAATGCTACAGCCTAGGCACAAGACGAGGGTTATCAAGGCTGGTTTTGGTTGTGTGTTTGACCTGAAGGTTGATTCCAACATTTCTCGTCCTTTGATGGGCAACATCTACATGAGGATTGACCCTGCAACCATGGTTCTTAACATGGGTGAGGCGAACAAGGTTCTGCGTATTACAAGTGATGCTATTCACCATCTGTTTGGATTCCCTCAAGGTAATCATACCCCTCCTAGGCCTTTGAGTGATGGGTTTGATGACGCTGTTATGAGGTTGAAGGGCAAGCTTGGGTACACTAGGAGTGACGACATCAAGACAAAGGATCTGCGGAATATCCTCGCGGATCTTTTGAAGGATGAGACGAAGGATGATCTTGCTCTGTAGGTGTTTTACCTGATTGTTTTCATGAAGGTGGTTATCCCTGGAATGTCTACACGAGTGTCCAGGGAGGCAGCAATGGCTGAGAATCTTGTGTTTGAGGATATGGCAGATATGGACTACTGCCAGTTGGTTGTTGATGACCTTCGAAGTGCTGTTATTAGGTATCAGCAAGGTACTAGCAGAGGAAAAGCTGTCACAGGTTGTGCCATCGCGCCGCTTCTTATGTACCTGGACTGCCTTATCATTGGCAAGGCGCCTAATGTTGACTTGAGGACGCCTCGCATCAATTACATGGATCAGGCCAAGCTTCTTGAGCTCACTGCGGCTGACTTGGTCAGGAAAGGTGATGACGACCCAGCCAACTGGGTGTTTGGGAGACTACCTGTGAGTGTTTCTTCTTTACTGTGTAGTTGGTACTGCCTTTTGTGTGCATGGTTGAACTTCTACTATGTACATAGATGACCTTCTGTTTCATATAGACGGGGGTAAATTTGCTGAACTGCTTGGCTTATATGGTATTACTGCCTTTGTGTACATATGTGAACTTCTGGTTATATTCATATGAAATAAGCTAAAGTTTGTTGTTGCACATGCATGTTTGAACTTCTGCTATGTAAATTTTCTAACATTTTTGAAAGCATGTTAACTTCTGGTCATACGTTGTTGTACTGCCCATGTAGACATAGTTGGACTTCTGAAATGTACTGCGTGTCTAGGCATTATTGGAATTTTTGGTGTAGTTTGTGTATCTGATTGTTCTTCCTTTTTTTTCCTTGTCATTTTTTTTCAGTATCAGATTTTGTGGTACTAACTTGAACTTCTGCTACTGTCTTCTGTATTTCTGCTACCATGTTTTTCCATTTGTTGTGCGACATGTTGATTTTTGCTTTCATATATGTAGTGGAAGACACAGGCTGAGGTTGTGTTCTTTAGGGTCATCGAACACCCTGTTCTTACTATGCCTCGTGCCGCTGGCCTATGTAGTGGAAGTTCTCCGAGATTTGAATTCTCGCGGGATGTTAACACTGGTGCCCCCCCTGTAGATCCAGGAGGTTCTTCTGCCCATGTGAGTGCTGAAGGTGGCGTTTCTTCCGAGAGTTTGTTCGATGCTGCGAATATTTCCCTTTCTAGGATTGATGGACTTCTGGAAACTGTTTGTGGAGAGATGGCTCGTGTTCCGACAACGGTTCAGCGCCTTAGTCGTGTGGATGGTATTCTTCCTCCCGACCACGGTTTTGATGCTGAGTCTTTGAAGGAGCTTTTGTTGATTGAAGCTAAATATCTTACCGAGCTTCGTCAGAGCACTTCCCACCTCCGGGCTAGTTTTTTGCTGTTCAAGGAAATGCAGGACGCCCGATGCAAGCCTTTTGAAGATGAGGCGAGTGTTGTTGTGAGAGAGATTCAGAGGCAGGATCCCGCTCATTTGGGTCGTGAAGGAGGCCATGTGGAGCGTACCGAAGAGGTTTGTTTTATGTTGGCTTTTGATATTTCTTTTTGCACTAGTGTTCATTGTTAGCTTTGAGTTACTACTGTTATGCAGTTATAGGGTGACCTTCTCTGTTTATAGGACCTGAACTTCAAGTGCTTATGCACCTGAACTTCTATGGCTTTGATGACTGGCCCTTTTTGTTCCTTTTTGTATCTTATGGTAGTGTAGTATGTTATATGCTCTGTTTACTGTATTTGTACTTCCATGATGTGTCAGTTGTGATAGCTGACCTTCTCTGATTATGTAACGTGAACTTCTGATGATTAGGTACTTGTTTTCTACATGATTATTTTCTAGTCTTTTTTCTTTTTGGTACTAGTATTTTTTCCTGGGTGACCTTCTCTTTTTATATGACATGAACTTCAAGTGCTTCTACACTTGAACTTCTATGACTTTTGATGACTTTCCCTTTTTTGCCTTCTTTTGCATCTTAATGGTAGTTTGATATCTGGTCTACTAGGTTTACTGTATTTGGACTTCCGTTATGTGCCAGTTGTGATACCTGACCTTCTCTGATTATGCAACATGAACTTTTTGCTGATTAGGTATCTGTTTTGTACATGATTGTTTTTCTAGGCTGTTGATGATGGTGCTGGGGTTAGGGAGGATGTTTTACCTGTGCATGAAGATGATCATGTGCATGATCCTTGCCCCTCTAGTGATGTATTAGTTGATGTGGTTCATGGCAGTGAAAATAAGGTACCATTTTTTCTTGTCCATTTGTCTTGTTGCCCCTGAGACGCACTTGCTGCCCCTGTGCATGAGTTTCAGTCAGCCCATTTTTAATGACTTTTTGTTTCTTTTTGGAGCAGCAGAATGATGATGTTAGTGTTGCTCCAGAGAAGGCTGCAGACATGTCCGTCTCAGGCACCGGCTGCTCCGATGGGGTGGTCCTGACTGAACCTCAGTCGTCCGTTGGCGCTGAGGTTTCTGGTGGTGAGCAGGGCAAGACGACTGGAGACATTATTTTGGAGAAAGATCATGTTGAGTCTGCTGTACAAACTGGTGGTAGTACTGCTGCAAGCCCGGAGAAGTCTGCTGCAGCAGAGCCATCAGTTGATGTTGATGCTGTACAAACGGGTGGTAGTACTGCTGCAAGCCCGGAGAAGTCTGCTGCAGCAGAGCCATCAGTTGATGTTGATGCTGCACAGGCACAATCAAATGTTTTTCTTGTTTCAGATTCTTCGGTTGCTACAGCTGCTGCTGGTGTCCTTCCCGACGACGCTGCAAAGTCTACTGAAGACGACGATGAAGATACCGAAAGCGATAGCTATGGAGAGGAGGTTGATCATTCCAGTGCTGTCGCTGGTCTAGGCAAGGATCCATGAAGAGAGGAGCATGCTTCTCTCTTCTTTCCCCATCCCCTCCCCTCTTTGTTGTTTGTTTTTTAGTCCATGATATCCCCTGTGAACTGCCTGTGTGGTCTAGGTTGAACTTCTGGTTTTGTTGTTTGCCGTGTGGGTTGTAAACAATGTTAAGTGAACCTGTTTTTCTATGTGGGTGGATGTTTGTAATGCATGTGATGTGATGTGTATGATGTTGTGGTTTTATCCTTTTTCTGATGTAGCAGCTGAGATGTGCTTATGTGCTTTTGAGTGTTTATGTTAATTGCTATTTTCTTTTTGGTGAGCAGATAGCGACCTTGCCTTCGTCCGAAAGAAGGTTGATGACTTTTATTACAGTGTAACTAGGCTTAGGAATGATCGTTCCAAGAGGTGAGTGCAGCTGCTCAATATTTATATCATCCATGTACCCCCTGTCAATTGCCTGTGGTTTCTTACGTGAACTTCCCAACTCTATGTACCTGAACTTCTTGTTTTTTTATTTCTCTGGTGCTGAACTTCTGGCCTCTTTTGTACTGTACTGCCTGTTGTGATATAGCTGAACTTCTGTGCTAACATGTGTTATGAACTTCCTGAGTTTCCTGATGCTGACCTTCTTTTACTTTCTGTTCGCTTTGTTTTAGATCAATGATTATGTTCCAAAACAAGGAGTGTGAAGCCACTGTTGAAGATGTTGCAGTATCTTTTGGTCCTCGCGGAATGCTTCGGTCGTGGCTGAGTGTGCACTCCACTATTTACGTGCGAAGTACCAGGGATCAGACAAACTCATCCTGCCGTATTGGGTTTGTGTAAGTCAACAATACAGTGATTTCTTTTCCGTTTTTTCCCCTACTATTTTTTTAGTTTAAACTTGTTTGTCTCGTTTTTGTATTTTTTTCATATGTTGGTGTTGCCTGCATTATTTTAGGACAAGATTTTCAGAGGTCAATTTGATTCGCGTGTGAGGAAGTACTTCATGGCGAGTGGTCCAGATAGCATGGATGCACATGATTCGGTACGCAATATCTTGTTCTTTGCCTCTGTATTAGTTTTGCAGTGCGTGTTAATATTTTGTTTTATTTTTCTTTTGTACCGTTCTGATATTAATTCTCATTTTTTAATGATTCACGTGTATATGGTGCTTCAGGTTGTTTTCCCTACTTTTGACCCGCCTGAGGTTCCTGCTTCCATGGGTGGTGTCGGTCATTGGGTGTCTGTATTCCTTGACTTGAAGAATTCAAGGTTCCAGCTTCTCGATTCCTACTATGGACCAAAAGATGATTGTGCGGTACGCCTGTTTCGGCAGATGACCGACAATATCAAGAGGCTTTGGAAGGATGCCAGCAATGACAGGGAGACACCCTTCATCCAGTTAGCATCGACGATTTCCCTCTGGATTGGATTGATGTCCCCCAGCAGCAAAACAAGTATGAGTTCCACTTTTTCTCTTTTATCTCATGTGTTTAACTGTAGTTGTACTTAAGCTGCGACGTGTTTAATTCGTTGGCTTTCTTTTGTCTGTTCTAACACTATTCTTTTTACTTCGTTTGATGGCAGTATCGACTGCGGTTTCTTCATGCTTACGAATGTTAATTCGTATCATGACGGGGTTCTTGCAAATTATTCCCATGAGAATATCGGGGATATCAGGAAGACATGGCTGTACTCAATGGCTTCTTCTAACCTGTTTGAGACAGACTTCCTATCTCTATTTGGCTACTACACATGTAAGTATTTTGGATGTTGGACTGCTTACCTGCACTTCATCTTTTATTCTACCTGAACTTCATATCTTTTATTTTTTAATTGAACTTGAGAGATGATGGCTTTCTATGGTTTTTGTTAGCTGTAGTTGAATGATTTCGAGTTCATCGGTTTATCTCGAACTGTGCCTCTGGTTATGCCTGGACGTAATTTAGTTTTTTACTGCAACTAATTTTTTTTAGGTCAGCTCGAGTAGTAACCATGTCATCTTCATTAGTTGGACTGCACATTGTGATGTTCCTGAACTTCAGTTTGTATTTTAATGGTGATGTTTTCTCTTTTTTTTATTTGACAGTGGATCCGTTGGAGTTGACCGATTACCACTACTCATTCCTCGGGTCACAGGAATACCAGCCTAGGGAGCAACCTATGAGTACAGCTCCGATAGAAGATGATAGACCTGGGACCCTCATTCCTTCCAAGTTGGGGGAGCAGGCTGGCCGTATTCGTGGTACTCCAAAAACCCCATGCTACAGGAAGGCTGATGCAGTCGAAGCAGCCGAAGCAGAAGTTATTTCGTCGATGATGATTTTGAGAAGATTGCTTACCCGAAGAATGCTAAACGTGCTGCTGGAACTGTTGCTGGTAGAGGTGGGAAGAATGCAGTGATGACCAGGAGGAAACCGGCAGTTGAGTCTGGGAACATAACTACTTCCAAGCGAGCATCAAGATTGCCTTTGAAGTGGTGTTCTCCTGTCCCTCCTCTAAAAAAATACAGTTACCCTCATCTATCCGAGGCCCGAAAGTTGAAACAATATGTGCTGAGTAAAGACGGACTGGAGAAGTATTCTGGGTGAGTTACCCTCATCTGTCATTCCCATGCCTATGATTTGTAGTGTCTGAACTTGTGTTGTTGTATTGTCTGAACTGCCATTGTTTTAGTATATGAACTTCTGTTTTATGTCTCCTCTTGCCTTTTTTGAGTTATAGTGAATGGACTTCTGTTTTGTTGTTGTATCTGAACTTCTAATATATAGTTTTACCATCCTTTTGTATTCTGCAGGACAAGGTTCTGCATGTTTACCATCCCTGGGAATGTGATAGACCTCACAGGAGATTTCCTTTATAGGCTTTTCGGTGATGGGCAGCAGATGGAAGGAGACATAATGGATTATCTCATAAATTTGTGGAAGGAAAACCCGGAGACCTCTGAGATATTCTCTAATCCTGACAGGGTTGTACTTAGTCCCTACTTCATACAGGTTTTAGTTCTTTGCACCCCTATCTCCTTTTTTGCCTTAGTTTTGTTGTAGTGGCATCTGTGAGGTGTTTTAATTGTGTTTTGGTGAATGCACAGTACTGCCTGGAGTATGATTTCTTCTCCGCAACAGTTCCAAAGTTTGATGCAAAAAATCTGCTGGTCTCCTCCCAATGTTTGTTCGCAAGGAAGAAGACCTTCTTAACGCAAAGCTGGTTAGTTTTTCATAAATCTTGCTTTTTTCTTAATTTCATGTGCATCCTTTTGCTGAGTTTGTCAATAAGTATTTGTTCATGCTGTTTCTTCAGTGCATATGCTTTATAGTTTGTGTTCACCGGTCCTTTCATTCTTGCAGGTTTTAATGATTCTATTCAAGCCAATTGGCACAATGTCGCACTACAGTGTGTACGTGGTGAATCGATATCGTGGGAGCATTAACATCTTCGATTCACTTTCTTACGAAAATATGGAAACGTCGCGTTCGAGTTTCCACGGGGACTGCCAAAATATCGTGAGTGTTTCTTAGCCTGGACATCCTTTCACATTCTCTTGTTTGACATGAAGTTTATTATGCCTTGTGTTTACAAAATATGTTACTGTCTCTGTTTTGGTAATACTGCTTGAACTGACTATCATTTAGAAGTTGAACTTCTGCTATTTTTGTTTTAGTGGATCTTACGCAGGTGTCGCTTTTTTATGTACCTGAACTTAACTATTTTTGACTTCATCTAATTTTGATATTTCTGGTAGATGAAGAGATTTGTTGGATTGCTCGAGGAGGTGTACGGCAAGGCTGCATACAAGGCGAGCAAGCAGCCTAACTGGGTGACTATTGCAAAGAGGCCGACTTCCATCGATGTTCCGAAGCAGAAGAGTAACGATTGTGGTTTCTTTGCCGTGAAGTTCAGCTCTTCGTATGACGGTGATGAGATTGTTGACGATTTTGGTGATGTTGAAGTATGTTCTGTCTTTGTTCTTGTCTCATCATCCTTTGATTTTTCTTGTGTTTTTTTTGTGCGACGCTCCTTCTGTGGTTTTAGATATGCGTTACTAAACCATCGTTTTCACCTTTCTTTTGTTTGCAGGCTGCTGCAGATGACTGGAAGGCCGAGTTCATGCACTCTCTGATTTTTAGCGAGAAGAATGAAGTCATGCGTTCAGAGCTCCCTAAAGAGATCCAGTCCTTTGGCCCGTGAATTCGAAGCATTAGTTCCATTGTAGATTTGATTTAGTACAGATTTTTAGGTTTGATAATGATTGGAACAATTCCGTAAAGATTTGGGTGTAAGAATGTTTTTAGTGATTTGCGTATCTATAGGTGCAGCCCTATTACTTATGATATTGTGGACAAATGTATTTTGGTGTGAAGAATGATTTGGCTTTGTGACTTTCAATGTACTGCATTGTTTTCAGTATCCATGTGTTGAATGTTTTTGCCACAACAGATGTACCTAAACTTCTATCTCGGTTATGGTTGAACTGCTTGATTTTTTATGTTGTTTATTTTTGGGCCCCAACATATGGAGCTAGGCTGCTGGTTTCAGATGGAGAGGATATTTCTGTGTTGTGTAATGTATTGGTAATTTTCAACCCAATCAATATGTATGGTTTTGCATAAAATCTATATATATATATTTTGTGTTTTTTCAGGTGCGAATGTATTTCAGCTATAACTTTGTGCAGAAATATTGTTGACGTTTCTTTATCTTTTGAACTTCTGCACGTATCCAAACAGAACTTCGTAGTTGAACGCGTTGTCTTAGGCTTGCTAACCTTAGTTTATGCGGTGAAACTTTCTTTTTTAAGCATATTTTTTTCCTACATCGATTTTATATACCAGAACTTCTTGTGTAAGCTGAGTTAAACTCCAAAACTATATGATTATTTGTTGGTTGCTCTTTTATGGAATACAACACGAGCACCTCCTGCCATAATATACCAGAACTTTCACTGTAATCTTACTTGAACTTCACATTGTATGTTTTTCATTTTTTGTTCTTGCTTGCAGTCTGCATGGAATACATGACCAGCACATCACTTCCTCTCATAACATACCAGGACTTCTGCAGTAATATTACTTGAACTTCAGAGTGTATGTTTTTCAATTTATTAATGCTTTCTCTTTCATGGAATACATGACCAGCACATCACTTCCTCTCATAACATACCAGGACTTCTGCAGTAATATTACTTGAACTTCAGAGTGTATGTTTTTCAATTTATTAATGCTTTCTCTTTCATGGAATACATGACCAGCACATCACTTCCTCTCATAACATACCAGGACTTCTGCAGTAATATTACTTGAACTTCAGAGTGTATGTTACCAGCGGATGATGGCATAATATTCTGCACATTGACATTACATAAGTTTGCATTCTGTTAATTGACCTATTTTAATTGTTCATCAGCCTTGCGCTCCTCCTAGGCTTTGGTGGTAGAGGTTTTTTCTTGACATGTACCTCTTCCTCTTCTTCGTCCTCTTCCTCTTCATCGTCGTCTTCCTCTTCCTCTTCGTCGTTGCATTCCACTTCCTCTTCATCTTCGTCTTCCTCTTCTTCGTTGTTGTCTTCGTCTTCGTCTTCCTCTTCATCTTCCACCACCTTCTTGTTGTTGGCTATAGGTCTTGTTTTCTGTTTCTTCTCTGGTATTTTGCTTGTCTTTTGAGCATCTGCACGCTGCGGGCATGTTCTTGCATTATGTGGTTCATACTGCTTACATATGCTACAAAGCCTGCTGCTTGCTTTTTGTGGGTGTGGTCCCTTCTTTTGTTCCATAACCTTGGTCTGTTGCTTCTGAACTTTGGGTTGCTGGACCTCCTCAGCATTGTTTCTTTCCAAGAGTGTTGGACAGGTCAGCTTATTGTGTCTCGCAACCTGGTGGCACACACTGCATTTCCTGTGTCCAAGTGGCACTCCGTTCTCGTCGCGCACGACGACTCTTCCTGCAGGTGGTGCCTTTATTTGAGCTCTCTTGTCACTCTTCTTTGCTGCGGTAATTTTCTTCCTACCCTTTGTTTCAGAATACAACGGCAATTTCATCGTCTCTTGCTGTCGCGGCTCCATTGACTGGCCATCACCCTACTTGTATTGGCTGGCTTCAGCGGCGGCGTTGAGCATTTCAGCTGCATAATAATGAAGGTCATCTTCAATTGCACTCCTCTTCAACCATCCTTTCGTCAGGATCCGCTTGATTTGCTGAATGTATTGCATCAATCTCTTCCACAAGCCTCTTGAGAACATAGTATGCTCTGTCATATTGCTGGTCACATCTCATCGCTTTCTTGTTAACCATCAAATTCAGCTGCAGCAATATGTCTTGCTTCGATAGCCTTGAGCTGCCATTCGATGCCGTTGTGTTGTAGTCCCTTGTATCAAAAGTTGGTTGTGATCTTGCAGTCTTTGTGTACCGTTTGAGGATATACTTGTTTGGAAAATTGTCAGGCTTGAGGTAGTCAAGTACATTCATGATGTGAAGGCAGAACAGGCCTGCATTTTTGTGATGAATGTAGAATGCATAGTTTGAGAGCCAGCAATGAGTTTCTTAAATTTTGATATGATACTACCAGTCTATCTATTTAATGAGGTTGTTTTTTCGCTCACCTGTGTGTGTCCAGAGCTTGCATTCACACTCGTATATTTCATTCTCTGGGTCAGCTACAACCTGGAATTCATGCTTTGACCAGGAAAATCTTTCTTCATCATCATGGCCAGGCTTGTTGTGGCTCTGATGTACTCTTTGCACGGAATAGCGTTGCCTTTCTCATCCTATTCGTCATCTCGCTGTACACTGCTCTCGTGTACTTGATGGACATGTCTTCCTCGTAGCCGTAGGTTGTTTTTGTCACAGGATTGGTCTGCACATGTCAAAAAGTGAGGTATTAGTCGAGGCAGAGTCATGGGTTTCATTTTTAAAAAATTCAAAGTGCACATGTTCAAGGCAAAACAGAACATGATGGGGGTGTTTTGTACTTTGTCATCTTACCATGCTGGTCATTGTTTGCTCGTTCTCCTTCTGCATCCGAGTTTGTATGCAAGCATTGACCCGCCTAGCAAACTTGTGTAGGTTCTGGGTCCCCTTGACAAACCCTTTCTTTTCGCACATGGTTCATGCTCTCGCTTCGTTGTGTGGAAGTCATTCTAGCACAGAAAATGTTCTTGTAATATGCTGAAATCCACATCTTCCTATCACTCCAGAGCTGCATCATCATCTGGTCGTTCTCCAGTTTGTACTTGTGCACGAGTTTAGCCCATGCATCTTCAAACTCCGTTGGCATCAGCAACCAGTTTAATATAGCTGTGAACTCCTCTTTGAATGTTTTGTACTTGTTGTACAGCAACGCGAGGTATTCCCTGTACTTTTTCAAGATGTGCCAACGGCATAGCTTGTGGACGGTGTTTGGAAATGATTGTGGTATAGCTTTCGCCATCGATGGGCATTAGTCTGCATGAATTAAAAAATGAAACTTGATTCTTTTTTTGTACTGATGGTGAACTTATGTTGTACAAGTACTTGAACTTCAGATGAAGCAACATGACCATCTAAAAATGGCACACGTATTTTTCCTTACAGCAGGGTTCTTGAACTTCTGTGGTACCAGTGCTTGAACTTCACATAAATAACTATATTTTTCTGAACATGCTACATGTTTTTTTCTGAACATATTTTTATCCTTGAACTTCTATGATTCCTGTACTTGAACTTCACATTCATGACTAGTTTTTTTCTAAACATGTAACAGAAAAAATTTGCTTTCTTCTACTGTTTTTTGGTTGGACTTCTGTGCTAACAGTGGTTGAACTGCTTGCTGTATATTATTTTGTAAACAAGTGACAGAAAAAATTTGCTTTCTTCTATTGTTTTTTGCTTGGACTTCTGTGCTAACAGTGGTTGAACTGCTTGCTGTATATTATTATCGGATAAAACCAAATATACCCAATACAGACCCACAGACTGGAAAGATGATGAAACTTGAGGAGTTTTTTATTTGAACTCACCTGTTAGAATGCAAGTTGGGTGCTTGTTGTTCATGCACCGTAGAAATGTATCGAACAACCACTTGATGACTTTGCATCTTCGTCTCTTATCAGGGCAATAGCAAATATCGTTGACTGCAAGTGATGGTTTGTTCCAACAAACACTCCCAGGGGCATATGAAATCTGTTAGTCTTGTAAGTTGTGTTGAATGTTACGCAATCGCCGAAGTCTTGATAGGCTCCTCGGCAGCATGCATTGGACCAGAAAATGTTTTTAATTGACTTGTCCTTGTCCACTTGGATGTCGTAGAAAAACTCATCATTTATCGCCTTCATGTCTTTGAAGAATGAAACAAGTTTCAATACATCATCCAAATCATCTTTCTTTGCATTCATGGCTTTCCTGCAAATCACATGCAAATATGCATTTGTTTATTTTTTGCTAGCAAATGATTGTGAGCTAGGATGCTATTTTTACATTGCAGTATGTTGGTGTTTGAGTACTTACTGGTTTAGCAGGTCTCGTCAGGTCATGCTTAGGAAGTAGCTTCCATCTTCATTTTCAGATAGCATGGACATGATTGTCGTGTGCTTGACATCATGGTACTGCAAGAGCTTTACGTACTCCAATATAGTGGGGTCATAATTCTTGTGTGAGTGCAAAAACACCAGCATGGCATCAGTTTGCATGAGCTGGTGATTATGATTGTACTCAATGTCCACTGCCACGCATGTGCCATCCTCCTGCACCTTCACCCTCATTCTTGCATTGCAGCCCGTCCTCTGCGATGTTTTGTTTCGCTTCCTACTGGCCTCTGAAACTGAAGATGTGTGTATCCCTTGGAAGGCGCAAACAAAATACTTGTGGTTGTCATTTCCACCCGTCTTCCTGATTCCAAAACTAGTGTGTCTGGCATATCTGTTATAAAATTCCCTTGCTTTCTCTACATCCTTGAATCGCATCTTTAGTCTTGGTATTAGATAATCCGGTAGATCTGGCGTCTGCAGAAAAAGAAAAAGAAAATCCAAACAACACCTTAAAATGCAGTTTATGAACTTGTTATTCTGGAGGGAGCAGAAATTTGCAGATAACACAAGATGCGTATATAAATATTTTTTGTTTCACTTACGTGCGTGTATGATCGCAACTCCGCCGGTGTTGGCTGTTGTCCCTCTGGGATGGGGCATGGAGGAGTAATCATAGCAGGATGCAGCAGTGGATCACGAGGAGGAAGTAGGGCTGAAGATGGCCTCTCTCTTGTTTGCGTCCTTTTTGCTTGAGGTGGTTGTGGAGGTATTGCGATCCTGGTCTTAGTTTGCTCTTTTGTTCTGTGAAGCAATCCATCTACCTTTTGCCCTGTACAATTCTGACTTGTAGCATCAACAGCAGGATCAAACGGTGGTAGTGTGCAGATCACTCTCCTCCGTGTGTGTGTTGCTGTTGGATTTGTCCTGGGATCCGGTTTAGTTGCTTCGCTTTGGCATTGATGAGGCACACTAGGATAACCTCCAGAGTTACACGCAGGACTTGAGCTAACCCCCTCCTCCATCGGCGTGCTTGGGAGTCTGCTGGTGGATACAAAGAATCCGCGGGGGATTTCCGGCGTCACCCAATTAGGTGGAGGCGCAAACTTGTGCGGATAGGGCTGTGACCCAGCTTCTCGGGAGTATCCGTGTGTTTCTGGTGTCGTCAATTTTTTGTCTGGAGCAGGTTGGTAATGTTGTTGGTGCGTTTGAGGTGTGACCCATTGAGAGGGTGGTGCAACGCGTACAGGCTTTGCATTGTGTACTTGCTGCTGGGAACTTCTAAGCTTCTTCATGCGTCTCTCGTCTTGCTGACATTAAAGGAATAAATGTCTGTTAGCACACAAGTTATATCTGCATATACCTTCATAACTGAACTTAGCATTATCCATAGACTGAACTTCTCATATAAAAGTGGTGAGAGACATCACACTATGCACTGAATTGAGCATCTGCCAATGCCTTTGTACCTGAACTGACCACCCTTCACAGAATGAACTTCACATCCTGTTTTTTAATTCTGCAATATTAGATTACTTATATGTACCTGAACTGAGCACTCTCCACAACCTGAACTTCTTGTTTTGCAAAGGGGAAATACTGTCTATAGTTAAAAAACCTGAATCTTCATGAGTTTTTTGAACGGTTGGACTGCTAGTGCATACCAACCTGACCTTCATGTGATATCACATGTATGTTCTATTTTCCTTTATTTTTGTTTTGCACAGAACTAGATACATTTCCAACCTGAACTCTACCACACTTACTAGTTGAACTTCACATTGCTTTTCCACTTGTGAATGTGAATGCAGGCAGATTTTATAGTGTTTGTAGCCTGGACTGAGACTCACATACTACCTGAATTTCACATGCCTTTAAGCAGGCAGATTTTACAATTCTGTTTTGTAGCCTGGACTGAGGCTCACACACTACCAGAACTTCACATGGTTGTAAGCAGGCAGATTTTACAAAAAGCTTTTGTAGCCTGGACTGATGCTCACACACCACCTGAACTTCACATAGTTGTAAGCAAATAACAAACCGAAGGAAGGAAGATGTTCAACCATACCCTGGCTAGAAGTTCGGCCAACCTTTTACCAGCAGATGATAGGCCACCTTGAGAACAATTCTTCGTGGAGGTATGAGAGGAATCCCATGGCAATCCATGTCTTGCAGGGGGCGCGAAGTTCATCTGCATGAAGCAAGAAGGTCAGAGAAGGCAAGATTGAAGAAGAATGCAAGATCAGGGAGGAAGTTGATGTACAGTTCTTAGATTTGAAGGCGCCGCTGATGCGGCCTCCGCTGAGATGCTTCCTTGGGTTTGCTGTTCGCCATAGGTTGCGCGTTGGCCGTCACGAGCACTGCCAAGCCGTCTGGCGGTGACGATGGACCGAGGATGAGGCTTCCGGAAGTCCATGGCGGCCGTTCGTCGCAGAAATCCGGCGGCTTCCCCGGCTCCGCAGGCTCCAGGCGACGCGGGCTCCCTCGCGCCGGCGTCCGCCGTCGCTCGCTCGCCCGCGCCGGCGGTCGGGTAGGAGGTGGAGTCGGAGGGGGCGGAGCTCGATCCCGTCGGCCAGGATCTGGAGAAGGAAGGTAGGCGCTCGATCCGGCGGATTTTCGGCGGTGAATCACGGCGGAGATCGAGGGGAGGAGTGGCGAGGAGGGGGACTGGGGAGGGGCGGCTCGTCCAGGTGGGATTCTGTCGGGATCGGTGTCCAGGTTGGATTTTGTCGGGCCGGGATGGCAGTCCAGGTAAGTTCGGGAACCTGTCTTCAGGGCCCTATATAGGGCTGCTGTGATCCAAATAACTATTCTAATC
>NC_041386.1:650838927-650845416 GCF_002162155.2 Triticum dicoccoides
CGAATAGGAGATTCTTCGGGCACTGCGCCTCTATCAGGCGGGAACCCTCTGTGACCTGCGCCAAGTAGTGCCCGGCCGGATATTGGCCCCCACCGGATCCTGAGACGCTATCATAGTGGCATCCATATCCGTCCAATACGCTTTAACGCGGGCAAGGGCCATCCGCACACCCTCTATCCATGCCGACCTCCTCATGGCATTGATCCGAGGCACGGCCCCAAGGAACTGTTGCACCAAACCAAAGTAACTGTCCGGCTTAGGCCCCTTCGGCCAAAGATGGTCTATTACAGACCGCATTGCCAGATCGGATAGCCTATGAAGTTCCGCTACAGCAGCCATCCTATCACTTAACGGCAGCGGGCGAGTGGGAGCATTGAACTACGACCAGAAAAGCTTCTCCACCTCCTTCTCACCCTGATCTTTGAAGAACTCCACAACATCAGCCGTACTCTTCGCCAGGTCCGCGTAGGCGTCCGCCGAACTCCAGCGTTCATCCAGGGGAGCATACTTCGGATCGAAGAACTTCGTCCATAGCAAATAGGAGCCCCCAGCCATGATTTTACCGGCCCGTTGAAGCTCCTCCCGCGCACCCCTGAGCTTGGTCCGTATTTCCTTGGTGGCATTAAGTGCCTTGCTCAGGTCAGCCGATTTATCTTCATGCTCCTTTTTCAGGAGCTCATACCGGTCAGCGGCATTTTTTAACTCGATAGCCATTTCGGCTATCTTTTCCTCGCTTCGGCGATGAGCAGCCTATTCGGCTCTCAATTCCTCGGCCGCCTTTAGGGCAGCCGCATTGCTCACCCAAGCTTGTTCCTTGGCTAGAGCAAGTTCTGGCCTCAGGGCCTCCACGGCAGTAGCACCATCTACAGTCCGAACATATTACATTAATATATGCCACCTTAATATTTTCCTATGCAACAGAAAGACATGACACATACCTTGTGATTTATCCAGCCGCTCATTCATCAGAGTGATATCGGCATCAATCGACCCGATTTGCCTAGTCAGTTTGGCAACTTCAATGGACGGGCCGGCGGCCGGACCCATAGGTAACTGCACATATTTACAACATAAATCATTGGGTTATGATCCTCCGTTTGCAGCCTAGGGTAGACAACCAGAGTCTCAAGGGCTACTATCTATATGGAGCACACCTACCGCGCGCCTCACAGCCAAAGAAACAATGCATTATTTGTTATGTACCTTAAAGCCTCTGAGCAGGCTTGTGAATGCTTCATTCAAACCACTTGTAGAGGATGAAATCTTCTTGAGCACCGCGCTCATGCCAGGACCCCGACTCAATGCCACACCGATCTAGCATGTAACACCTCATATCACTTTGCGGCCTAACGCACGGTATTCCCACAGGTGTCGCCTTACCAGGTCCGGGACCATTTGAGCCTTTTGCACACGTATATGATAGTGTCGCTAGCATCCATATGACAAGGAGCCCGGGCTGACATGACTAGTCGTGAACCCAAAGTGGCACTAACTTACAGGGACAGGCATACATGACCCAGCAACGAACGTGTCGGTCATCAGCGAGTGAATCCGGGCTGTAGCAACTGAGCTAGCAGGACTCTAGAGAATCTAGGCTGTAGCAGGCTAACAGGACTCTGGTAGACACTGCGTGACATTTCCCCAAAGGGACAGACACGGGAACGAAGAAGGACACATGCCGGCCAGCCTAAGTGTTCCGGAGCAGTAGCAAGCTACCATGGCTAAGTGGAAGCACTAGGAGACATTTCCCGGTAAGAGAGGCTACCAAGGATAAACAACTAGATAGTCAGATCCCACACATACCAAGCATTTCAGTAATATACACACAATATGCTCGATATGTGCAAATACAACATGGCATCACAACATGCCTCTACAACTCAAGTATTTATTCAATAGGCTTCGAGGAGCGATATATTACAAACATGGGTCTCACGACCCAACAATCAGAGCATACAAGTCAAAGCACATGCGGAAGCTTAACATGTCTGAGTACAGACAACTACAAATGAAAAAGGCTGAGAAGCCTGACTAACTACCAGATCCTGCCAAGGGCACAAGATCGTAGCTGAGGTAACAAGCTAAACGTCAAAGTCCAAGCGGAACTACTAATGAGACTGAAGTCTCTCTGCAAAAACATAAAATAGGCAAACGTGAGTACAAATGTACCCAACAAGACTTACATCAGAACTATCTACATATGCATCATTATCAACAAAGGGATGGTGGGGTTTAACTGCAGCTAGCTAGCTTTGCCTCAGTGGCTATCCTGAACTACGACTGCAATGTAACTCTTTGAGGTGGCGCATAGAAGTCCACATATTCACCATATCAATACACCACTATGGATCCGCTCCCGTCTCCCTACGAGAACACCATCCATAGCACTCACGCTTATCTTGTGTATTTTAGAGTATCCACTTTCACTTTTCTATGAACTGTACAGGGAACCCAGCAGTCCTTTACCGCGGACACGGCTATTCGAATAGATAATGTTAACCCTGCAGTGGTGTACTTCTTCACACACGCTCTCACCACTTATCGCCGTTTACACGACATGTACTCGGCAACCTTCAACCGGAAGCCCAGCGAGGGTGTCGGCCACGACCTGACTAACCACACAAGTCTCTCGTCCAGGTTTATCGCTTAGTCGGGTTCCATCCACAAGGAGATCCGGCTGGGGTGTCGCTCACGACCCAAACGATGTGAGCAGGGTTCCCAAGCCCACCATCCGGATGCCAGTTGGTACACCGTGCCACTATGCCTAGTCTGTCCCAAGCACACCTGTACCGGGTGCCACTTGGTAGACTACTAGCACTACCTACAAACACCAGAAATTAGTTGCAACTCCTGGACAGAGATCAAGTTGATTAATAAGCCGAGAGGGGCCGAGTTACCAGAACCCAATGTGTGGTAGTAACTGTTCATGGATCACAAACATAGAACTCAGTTCTGAGGACGGTTTCAATGAGACAACCCACCATGTACTCCTACATGGCCTCTCACCGCTACCTTTACCAAATCGTGTTCACACACTTAGCTCACACACAGTAGGACATGTTCACACACCTCCGATTCATCCCCGATGATTCAGACCTGACTCAACTCTAAGCAGTAGCAGGCATGACAAACAAGCATGAATGAGTAGGCACATCAGGGCTCAAACAACTCCTACTCATGCTAGTGGGTTTCATCTATTTACTGTGGCAATGACAGGTCATGCAAAGGAAAGGGGTTCAACTACTGGAACATGTAACAGTTGAAACGTCATTGTCCTAATGTAGTAAAAGAGAGTAGGAGCGAGAGAGTGGGATTGTATCGGAATGAACAAGGGGTTTTTGCTTGCCTGGCACTTCTGAAGATAGTATAGTTCTTCATCGGTGTCATCGATCTCATCGTTGAAACCACGTCTATCGGGAGGGGGGCAATTACCGGCAGCTGAGAAAGAAACACAATCAAAGCAATGCACAATATGATGCATGCTCATGACATGGCAATATGCTGTTGATTGGGCTAATGCAACTAGCACCAAGGTTAGATGAAGTTGGTTTGAACCCAAGGTTCAAATCCAAACTCCATATGTGAAGGTTTAAATGCCCTTTATATGATTTGTCCTAAACAGCAGCCACAAGTTGTTCTAACATGCATGAAAATGGTACAGATGGATAGATTGGATTTTTCTGATCATTTTTCATATATAATTTATTTCATTTGGAGTTATGGTTGAATTTCTATGATTTTTAGAAGTTTAGGACATTTTCTGAAATTTATAAATCATTTCTGATTTATTTTAATTCCAGGAAATGTTTACTACGTCAGCATTAGGTCATGCTGACCTCAGCAGGTTAACAAGCATCGACCAGGTCAAACCTGACGCTGGGACCCACTGGTCAGTGACTAGGCACTACTAGGGAAAAGCCTATACACAGAATCTTAGCAGCAGCGCGGTTCTAAATAGAGCGCTGCTGCTAAGTAGTTGTAGCGCGGGTGGCGTAAACTCGCTGCTGATAAAGATTTAGCAGTAGCGCGCTCGACCAGAAACGTGCTGCTACAAATATCGACCGGCGGTGTTCCCCCAACTCTAAGTAGCAGTAGCGCGGTCGCAATAACCGTGCTACTGCTAAGTACGTAGTAGTAGCGCGGTTTCCTCGAGATCGCTACTGGTAAGTTTCAAATTGCCACAATTTTTTGTCCCAGTTAGCAGTAGCGCCTTACCACAAAGCGCGCTTCTGCTAAGTTCTTAGCAGCAGCGCGTTTTCTCTCCCGCGCTACTGCTAACCCCACCAACCCCCAACCCGTCCCTCCCTTCCCCCTTCCTTTTTTCCCTTCCCCCTACCTCCAACTCTCCTCTCTTCCCTCCACCACATGCTCCCACTCTCACTCTTCTTCTTCTCAATACTTCTCCCCCATTACTCTCTCTCTTCTCTATCCACCTTCTCTCTCTTCATTACTCCTACATAACTACACCACCTCCATTAATGCATCTCCTTTCTCTTTTTCCTTCCCCCTCCACTAGTTGAAGTTGTCTCCTTCCAAATTAGGTAGATAGGTAGATGTAGGATTTAGTTAAGTGACCTATTTGCCCCCTAACTAGATCTATCTTTGTCAAGAAGAGCTTTGTGCACTTTTGATCTCCCTACAACATCATCTCCGGCCATCGAGGTGATGAAAATTTCATGCTTTTGCAAAATGGAAATGTGTTTATGTGTGTGTGATATGTTTGTGGAAATTGTGTGTGTGGCATGAGTTGACGCCGCCAAATTGTGCTTTTGAGTTGCCTATGTTTTGCCGAAATGTCGATTTATTTCCGTTTCGGCGAATTCCGGGCAAACTCCAGATCCATATATATCCTATTTTTAGGGAAGGTCATGCCAAATTTTTTTATGACTTTGATGCATGCATGCATTTTTACAATCAATTTTTTTATTATTACCGTGCAGTGTTGACGATGGTCAGTGGGAGGCTCGAAGGAGATGGTCACTGCAACGGTCGCAGGGATCTGCATGTGGCATACTCAGATCGATGCAGCGACTTTGACAGAGCAAACTTGGTAGTGCTACAACACCTAGACGAGGTAGATCCTTTCGTGGCACTGCACAAAGAAATTATCGCAAAGAAGTATCGTGACCGGGGGGTATGCAGGACGGACGCCGAAGTTACTAGAGAGCACAACTCCACTTTCCTGCATTGGTTCAAAGAGCATATTATTGCTAATCCCCCGGAGGAGGGCTCTAAGGACGGATTGCTCATATACGCCTTAGCACATGGCCCCTCGCCCAACCTCGTAACCTATCAGGCATATGATATCAATGGATACATGTTCTACACGGAGGCAAAAGATATGGACAGTGATGATCAGAACTCAGGGGTGACGATGGAATGTATGACCGGCAGCGACAATGGCACAACTGAACGATTTTATGGAAGGGTCGAGGAGATCTGGGAGCTTGACTACTCTGGACTGCACAACACGACGATGTTCTGTGTCAGATGGGCTAAGAATGTCGAAAGAGAAAGCCGGATGTTCACTACCATGACTATACCCGACGCCAAGAGCGCTACCGTGAACGCTATCGCAAAAAACGAGCCATGGGTACACGCTAAGCACGTGACACAATGCTTCTTCATAACTGACCCGCGCAATCCCAGCCGTGTTGTCGTGAGGAGAGGCAAAAGGAACATCATTGGAATGGATGGAGTCGCCAACGAGGAAGACTATGATCAGTACGGCAACCCAATGAGGGAAGATGACGATGATGATGAAGTATACGTCAAAAGAAGAATCAATACTACATTACCTAAGAAAAATCGTACTCCATGGAAAAGGCAAAGTCACAATGAGGGGCTCAATTATTCTTCGACGAACAAGAAGGGAAAGAAGCTGACTCAAAAACGAAAACGTCAGAACTGAGGAAACGTATGTTATGGGTCCAATGATGTGTAATATATATATGTTCCTATTTTGTATACACACTTAGCCATTATTATGCATGGGTCCAATGATGTGTAATATATATGTTCCTATTTTGCACACATATTTAACCGTCAAATGATGCAATATATATCGCCCTCCCTTCGTTCACTGCCCTCGGGAAATAAAAGTGGGATAAAATAAAGGAAAAGAAAAAGGAAAACTGGCAGTAGCGACGGCAGTAGCAGCGCGTTTGCACAAAACCGCTGCTGCTAGATCTTAGTAGTAGCGAGTTTCTCATAAAGCGCTGCAGCTACAGATCATAGTAGTAGTGCGTTTCTCTGAAACCGCTGCAGCTACAGAATATAGTAGCAGCGCGTTTTTACATAACGCGCTACTGCTACGTCCACTTAACCCAAAATTCGCACTCGCCCAGCTTCATCCCGCCATTTCCCCCCAAATCCCCACTCTCTCTCCGGCCCCCGTCGCTCCGCCGCGCCCGACCCGGCCCCGGCGCTCGCCCCCAACTCCGCCGGCGCCAGCGCTAGCCCCGGCGCTCGCCCCCGTCCCGGCCATCA
>NC_041386.1:650846093-650949790 GCF_002162155.2 Triticum dicoccoides
GCTCGCCCCCGACCCGTCGGCCCTCGCCTCCCTCCTCTCCCCTGCCGGCTGTCGTCAGGCCTGCCTCCTCGCCCCTGCACTCTCTGTAAACCCCCCCTCTCTGCTAGGGTTCTTCATGTTAATTAATTAGGTTATCTATTTAGTTATGAATTTAGCTAGGTTTCAAAATTAGCTGAATTTATATGGAAATTTGAACTGGACATGTGATATGTGCATATGTCATGTTTTGGTCATGTCATGTTTGGAAAATGATCCGAGTGGCCTATGTTACGCCGGAATGTTGATTCATTTCTGTTTCGGTGAATTTCAGGCGCTCGATATGTCCATTTTTTAGCAAAGGTCATGCCAAAATTTCCCGTGAATAAAGGCATGATTTGTGCTACATAGTTGGCATATCGAGTGCTGGCACATAGATTTCTTTTTATGTCATTTCTCATTTATTCATACTTCTAGAAATAAATGAGGCCACTTAATCATAGGAAACATGTCGAACAACGAAGAAACTGGGCCTTCTGACTAAGATGCAGACGAGATGGATTATGAGGGTGAACAAGAGTACCTCGACTATTTGACTGCTAAGCAAGGTTTGCAGGTCGGCCTCGATGATGGTACTGACGCTGACATAGACACCAACGGCGCCGGCACCGACGGTGCCGGCACCGATGGCGGCGCCGAGACCGGTGGGGAAGGTACCGGTGGGGAAGGTACGGGCGGGGAAGGTACCGACGGGGAAGGTACCGGCCCCGATGCCGATACCGAAAAGAGGAAGCATAAGAAGCAGAGGATACGAAAACCTAACAAACTAGGGATTGGACGACTTGTGATCACAAAGATGGCACCTGGCAAGTTTGAGCCGTTAGAGCCGGAAGAACCTCGCAAGTGCTATGGGAACCAAGTAGGATGCATCCTATGGGAATGCGCGAGCATCAACGACGATGACTTAAGGAGTAAAGAACATTTCACGCAGTTGCTCCTAACGAAGTTGCACAAGAGATTCAAGTTCCCCGACCGGGATGATAACATAGAACAACCGTGGGATGATCCGAAGATGAAAAAGATTAACAATCACGCCATGGGCATGTTCAGCAATGATTTGGCCTCCTGGAAAGGGAGGGTGAAACGAGCTATTGAGGCTGATGAACCCCTGTCCAAGATTCTGGAGGAAAATCCGACACTTACGGAAGAGGAGTTCGAAAAGTTCAAGGACACTTGCGCTACCGAGGCAGCCAAGGCTAAGGCTGCGAAATTCAAAAGCCTTCGGCAAAGGAACACGGGGAAGCATCGCCTCGGAAGCCATGGCTACCTCGATAAAAGGCCCATATGGGATAAGGAGGACGCGGAACGTGAAGCCGCGGGTCTCCTAGACCCCTTCGGGAAGTTCACCAACCCCTTGGAGCATGACTTCATCAGGGCCCACTACAAGTGGGACAAGGAGAAAAAGGTTTTTTACACGGACAAGATCACGCGGAAATTGATTAGACTACTGGAGAAGCAACACCGGCTTGCAGCCGAAAGCCCTACTTCTCCGATGAGGCCCAAGTGGGACACCCTTCTCAACTGGTCCTTGAACGAACTTAAGGGACTCCCGTTGGACCAGCGGCCGCAATATGGTCGTGTGCACGGCGCTGGAGACGGCG
This sequence comes from Triticum dicoccoides, assembly GCF_002162155.2. Taxonomy (NCBI): domain Eukaryota; kingdom Viridiplantae; phylum Streptophyta; class Magnoliopsida; order Poales; family Poaceae; genus Triticum; species Triticum dicoccoides. Next base: position 650,847,731 of record NC_041386.1, read on the forward strand.
CCACGTGGAAGGTGTTTTACAACGACGGCCCAGAGGCCAAGAAGCAGAAAAAGAAGGTTAGTCAGGCGGACATCGACGCAAAGGTGAAGCTTGCGGTCAAGAAAAAAGCAGCTGAGGACGCGAAAAAAGCAGCCGAGGACAAATATGAGTTGCTACAGCAGGCAGTCAATGCAGCTGTAACTGCCTGCAGAAATGATTTCGCTACTAACTTGGTTCCAGTTATCATCAACTGGGCGAAGGAAAATCCAGACAAGACGGTACATGAGTTCCCGATGCCCAGTTTCGTCGCGAGCAACTCCATGAACAACAACACCATCGCACCATCACTTGCTCAAGCAACCGGGCCTCCTCTCGCAGCCGCTCCCGCTCATAGCAGCCCGTCCTCAATCTCAGGCGCGCTAGGTGGGCCTTCGTCTTTGGCTGAGCTCGACCCCGTCACGGTAATTACATGTCGCACCAACATATATATATATATATATAGATAATATTCCATTTTTGTTGCCTTTCGGTTGTTTTACACCACAGACATATGTGTTTGCAGGCGAAAGAAACCCCATGGACCATACTCTACTTGATCAAAGGCCAGAAGGTGGACGTGGGAAAGGGGATGATAATGGACCCCTCTCAACGCACATTCCACAACCAGCCGATCCCCGCTGGGAACTTCAGGGTTAGCTTGACCAGTGTGAAATCAGGGCACGAGGATTTGCCTCCTCCAGTACAGCATGTGGGAGCGGACAACAAGACCCCGCCGCGGATTGGACGCTGCAAGGGTTGGGTGCTGCTATGGCCGAAGAATCTTATTCGTCTGGAGCCGGCCGAGAGCACACCAATAACTACCACACATCAACAAGCATGTGCGGAGACCACCACCCCACCTACGCAATTACCAGCTCCTGTAGTAGTGCTGGGTGAGAGCGGCGGACGACATGATGAAGGGGGTGCAATAGTACTGGCTGATGTAATTTCTCCTGTAGAACAGAGAATGGATGATGAGACGGAGGTCGACCCTATGGATTACCTCAATACAAACGCGTATGACTATGACATAGATATGATGAGTCAACCATATGACGAATTGGGCTATCAGCTTGCTAATGAGGATATGGATAATATGCCCGGGCAGGGCCGTACCATGGAATGCAAAAAGTCTCTCTTCATGAAATCCTCACAGGACACGCCTGAAGATGCCGCCTCAACACAGGCTCAACTAGCCGGGCGCGAGTGTCGTACAGTACTTAGCCCGGGAACACTTGGGCAGGGGTTAAGGAAGGGTCTGGAAGGTGTGCCCAAGAAAAAGGAGAGGAAGAGATCGGGGAAGGTAACTGCCTCCAAACAAGCCAGAGCACACAGCAGCCAGACGATGCATTCTGAAGAGCGTGTACTCGTGAAAGGTGCGGTCATGTTCCATCTCACGGGCGAGCCGATGCTACCGCCGAAACCGCTGGAGGCACTATCAGGGGATCTCAGGAGACTGCACGACCATGTGCTGTCGACTAAGAAAAGCCTACTAGCCTCAAAGGATCCAGGATATCCGACATACGCGGCTCGTGTGCCTGAGGGGAAGTGCTACGTCGACAAACGGCCCGCGGAGGTGTTCTTCCTGCGGTTTGACCATATATTTGAGATGTTTCTAACAAGGCGGCTTGATTTTACTATCGTCCGCCTTTTTGCGCTACATACGAGCTCCGTCGTGAAGAGTGAAGAAGTCTCGCAAATCTGTGTGGCGGATCCGTACTACATGCACGAGTCTTTCTTGAGTCTCGGCGACTTTCAGCGTGAAACTACTAGGGAGTACCTCCAAAACTTCATGGTACAGAATAAGGACCGGGAAATTGTCCTCGTGCCTTATCATCCAAAGTAAATCAGTTCCGGACAACCCTTTCGTACATTTCAATCATTCCTTCTCTCTCATATGGGGAATAATTTGAGGTGTCTTTTCCCCGCAGCAACGGGCGCGCCGTCCTTATCGTTCTTTACCCGCAAGTCTCCCACACCGTGTATTTTGACCCTTCCAGAGACTACGAGAAAAAGGACTACACCCACATAATGAATATTCTAGATGATGCTCTCCAAGGCTTCAGCTTTAGAGGTGGCCACGTGCATATTAGGAAACAAAGGAACAAGAAGATGGGTTTCGCGCATAAAACTAACTTCTCCTGCATCCATGTCCCAAAACCAAGCAAGAAGGATGGATTCTACATCGTCCATCTCATGATTCAGTTCAACACGGATCACCAAAAGATTCGCATTAACAACAGAAATGATGATCATATCCACAAGTGGCTAGAATCTCATGGAGAAGCGAATTATAAACTTAGAGATGACTTCTTTCACATCCAAAGCGACATTGCGACGATCATCATGAAAGAAGTCATCGATGAGAAGGGGATGTTCCACCACGGCCCTATATCGCGAGCTGACGTCCGAACTCGCATAGGCATGCAACGTCTAGACCTCACGCCATTCAAGCAGCTAGGGTTCGTCCTCGATGATATGGAAGGATGGAACTTCTAGTGATTTATGATGCCGATGATGATGATATGTGTCGGTTGAACTTGTATACTTTTTGTAGTGATGAAACTTTGTGATGTCCACGGTCCCTGCCGAACTTGCATAACGCTACTTTGTTAGTTTGCATACGATGACCTGCGTACCTCTAGTTAATTAATTTGCGTACTGTATATGTTGCATCTAGTTGCCAACCTTTCTTTTTTGGTGTTTCTCTAGTATATTTTGTTGCATATATATGATTGTACATCCTCTTCATGAACATGCATCTCTAACAGGTACCTAGTTTCTTGATGGCGAGATGGAAATGCTATGTCATGTACAAAGGGAAGGTTCCGGGGGTGTACAACGAGTGGCATGAGTGTCAGGCGCAAGTGAATGGGTTCACGGGCGCCAGCCATAAAGGCTTCAAAAGCAGACAAGAAGGAGAAGCTAGTTACTTGAGGTTCACGCTAGCGCGAGAGAGGACTCATAACCGCCACCTCATGTACTGCATGGTTCCGCTCTCACTCATAGTGATAGCACTTCTTGCGTATACCTTTGTTTAGATGGATGACATTGTTGTAATTGCAAGTATTCGAGACTTGCATGTATTGCTATTTTCGAGATGATAACAAGATATAACTTTGTGTTGGATGATGATTATGAAGAGACTATTTGTATGTACATGCTATGATTACATTTGTGGTCTCGCAGGCATTTGTATGTGTATCATGATGACATTTCTATGTGCTAAAGATTCTTCTACAAAGCCGTTTCAAATACAAAAGAAATATGCCAAAAAAAAAACTACTTAAATTAGCAGTAGCGAGTGTACAAAAGTTAGCAGCAGCGCCTCAATAGCAGTAGCGCGTCCTGCAAAAGAGCGCTAGCGCTACTAGCGGTAGCGAGCTTCCCATAACCGCGCTGCTGCTAGACTTGTGTAGCAGTAGCGCGGGTGCGCACGCGCTACTGCTATGAGTTAGCTGTAGCGCCGTATTAGTAGCGCGGGTACCCGCGCTACTGATACATCTAAAACCCGCGCTGCTGCTAGCCTTTTCCCTAGTAGTGAGGCTAATTAACAGGGAGTGTTAGTGCTAATTTAGTCCTATTTAAAAGTGTGAGTGGGGCATGGGCCCACATGTCAGTGGATTAATTAATTAACTAAATTAATTAGTGTTAACTAATCTAACACCTAAATAAACAGTGCCCGGCCCACACGTCAGTGAGCCAGAGTGGGTCAAAGTGCGGTCAAACCCGAGTGCGGTCAAACCCGAGTTGACCCACGGCTCGTCGCCGGTGACGCCAGTGACGGCGGAGGGCGTAGGAAACGCTCCTCCGGCGACCAAATTGGCGATTGAGGGGCTCTACGCATTGCTGGTGCTCTTCCGCATCCAACTGGACTGGAGTTAGCGGCAGGGGTGGCCGAAGTCGAGCGCGGCATCAACCTCGGTGGCGGCCGGAGTTTGGACGAGGTTGGGAATGGTGCTGTGGGGCACGGCGGGGTGAACGGCTAGGTGCTACGGCCTCCTGGTGATGTGCTGAGCACGGTGACGTGCTCGGTTTCGATCTTACGAGTCTGTGGCCACGACGGCCGGCGGAGCCGAGCTCTCGGCCGTGATGGATAACGGGGTTAGGGGGCAGCTCGAGCGACGTGGCTAGGGGGAGAAGGAAGAGGAGCTCACGGTGAGTTGGCCGGTGCAGACGGCGGGGCCGGGGAAGCGTAGGAGCGAGCGGGGCGGCGAGGTGGATCTCCGGCGGCCGATGGCAAAGGCGACGACGATGGCGATGAAGCGGGGCCCTCCGGCTTGTTTCCTTCGACATGGAGAGGTTCAGCGCGAGGAGGCGGAGCTCGGGCACTAGCTGGCTGGGCGTGGGGATGCTGATGGCCACGGTGGTGACGGTCGGCAGCGACGACCCCATTCGGGTGAGTGAGAGAGAGAGATCTAGGGGAGACGGTGAGGATGGGGAGAAAGAGAGGGGTCGGGGGGTGTGTGGCGCCGCCTGGAGTCGCCCAGGTAGCGGCGGGAAGCAGGAGGTGGCCAGGCGTGTGGGCGCGCGCGGCGGGCACAAGCCCCTCGTGACTGGCATCGGCCAGCTGGGCTGGGCCGGCTCCTGGGCCGCACATGTAAGTGGCCCAGGTACTAACTCTCTCTCTCTCTGTTATTTAATTTGTTTTGTTTTTTCTATTTTTGCTATTATGTTTTGATTTAGTTCAAAGACCAAACCATTTTCAAAATTCTTGAAAATAATTGTGTGAACTAAATGGACTTATCCCAAGCTACACAACAATTTCCAGAATTATTGAACATATATTTATTATATAAGAAATATATATCCAATTCAAATACTTATCGGATTAATTCAAAGGCCCAAAATAATTGTTTCTGGGGTTCTAGAAATATTGGTTTGAATTTTATCCCTTGCCAATATTTCCAGAGATTAACAGGAACATTTTCCTGGAGTCATTTGATGAGATTTAAATGTTGGTTATTTTTAGAGGTCTTCTGAGGCTTTTGAAAATTCCTCAATTCAAATTTCATTAGAATTTAAACATGATGCTCACATGAAGGGCTAGCCTAGTGCATACCAGAACTAGGGATGTGACAGCTCACCCCTACTAAACAAGAATCTCATCTCGAGATTCAATTTGTGGGGTAGGAAGACAGAGGGACACAAGCTAACACAATCTTCACAATCCAGATGTCTTTCTCGAGGATGTTGATTCATGGCATCACCTTGGTCTCGATGTCTTGCTTTGAGAACTTCATCCAACATGACAACGAGTAGAAAGGGAAAACTCTAGAAGGATCGATCTTCTCGAAGATCAAACAACTTAGGATCAACTCACTGGGTGAGTCATAAAAACATCTCTCGAGCTAAGACACGAAGCACACATCTAGAGGAATGGAGTGGAATAGACGACGGAGGTTCACTAGGTAGACAACAATTTCACGCTTAAGAAGGTGGTGAGCGGTTGTCAACGTAGCGAGGAGTTGAGTTGCCATGATATCATAATGAAACATCTCAGAGGAGGTGACTCGTAGAATTAATACCTTAAGTGGCAAAAAGATTTACCTTTGAAATAGAGATCATTGAGGCTCTCTATACCAGCATGGGGTAAATCTCAAGCGATCGTTTGGAGGAGTTCGGTAGAATGGCATACTCAGACTAGTATAGATGATGTGGATTACCTTGTTGAAGACAACACAAGGGATGATTTTGCTTATCACCGAAAAAGGATGAGACCCATGGTAGACTGGCACAATGACGGGTGCTAGCTGGGAACAAAATGCAAATGTTGGGAATGATTCTGGTAACTGGGGAGAGGCTCAACAGTAGAAAGTGGGTCCACTGTTGAAAATTTACAGCATAACCGAGGAAACTAGGAGCAATCCCAGCTAGTGCCGATGATAACACCTAGTGCTTGTGCGTGCTCTCAAGAACTTGAGCATTTGCATAATCATCAAGGTTTTACCAATATCCGTGTCAGGGATCCTGGCACCACATCATACTACCATGACGAATGGTGATGGAGGATGCAGATGCAAAGAAAGATAACACCTTCTCAGATTTCACCTAACGAGGCCAAGGGATCAAAATTTGGATGATCGACCGAGAGACATTTAGCACTCCACTTCTAATGTTCTCCTTGATGTGCTAGCGTATCCCATTCATTGAAATGGTTTGGTAACTAGAACATCAGGTAAAAGGTCGGACTTTGGGAACACCAAAAATCCATAAGGCACAACTAGGGAGTAAATCCTACGAAGTCCTTAGGGGGAGGTGGCCAACTTCCTCAATCAAGATACTACAATAATAGGTCTTCCGGCTAGGTGTGTTGGCCACGACATCCACTTTACCGGTTATAGAGAGACCAATATTGTAGTTCTTGGGAAATGTTCCAACCATCAAATCTACCTGAGATTCAGATCTGGTTGGTGTCAGAATATTCCAGACTCATCGAGTCTAGAAAGAAAAATGAAAGTTTGCAACACAAATCGAGGAGGCGACATTGCGAGATTCTCGGGAAATGGACTACGGTAGTAAGCTCCAAAACATGAGCCGGTTCTACTACAAACATGTGAACAAGTTGTCCCAGACAAGCATGGCCACGTAGTAGCCTTATAGTTAAACACTACCGAGTTCAGGTCGGGAACCATCTTAGAGGATATCGAAGTCCTTGATTAAGCCCGGGTTAGCTCTTATGAAGGAATTCCTTTTCCTGGAACAAATCAGTTAGTGGCTTGGTGTGCTAGGGAATTCATATGGAATGAAGATGATCAGGCTAACAGACCACGGAATACTTTGCACGTGCATAACTGACTTGGGATGATTCCAGAGGAGGTAAAAACATGATTTCTCAAATTCACGGCGGCAACTTGCATCAAATGCACATGAATTAGAGGAAGTCACTTCTTTTCATCCAAGCATATGCTTCACGAACGGTCATGAAGAAAATGCTTACACAAGATTCCAACACTAGCTTAATGTTCAACAAAATTTAGGAAAAGATAAGGATGTTGTCGATGGGCTCAACAACAATTTATCCAGGTTTCCATGAAGATGGAATTCCATAATTATGTGAACAGGTGATAGCATTTGTCAGACCTGGAAGATATAATGGTGTATGCTCGAGGAATCAACCACGAGTAAGACAACATTATGAACATCGTTTGTTATGATTTGATTTGAGGATAACCCACACCCAAATCAAAGTTTTAACAAGATGATAGACCCAGCAATTGATCACGAGGACCAATCGATGAAGATATCATATTTCTTCAACACACACACACACGAAGAGATATCCTTTGGAAAGAACTAAGTCAGGCAAGCTTTTATCTTCCAACTCTCCAAGTTGTTGTTTAGCTTAACCAACTGGCTCAGGGGTAACCCACATAGATTCTTGGAGAATGGGTGGTTTGGAGGAAAACCAACATGAGCACGAACTCAACATAGCGGTCAGGTGACAACCTGGTAATACTTCCGAGAAGATATTTGGAACATCACGAACCACCGATATGTTACTAAGCTCGAGAACAATCTTGCTTTTCAGAGCAAGACGATATGATCAAATAAGCAAGGGATTGAATAATCCTAACTCATTGATCGAAGAGTGCACCAGAAATATGGACTAGGTAGCACGATCAATCTTAGAATGATGATTCCATAACCAACACACTAAGAATGAGATTTTCGTCCATTAACCACTAAGCAACATGGTTGCTAGGGGTATTGATTTCACACATCATGATTCACTTGTCGGCGTTGTGGTTACAATAATACGAGGACCAAGAAATGAATAATGATGGCGAGAAGTATCACTGCATCAAGAATTCATGAGAGATGCTGCAATTCTCATAACAATCCTGACATAAAAGGGGGTAATACTCTAGGGTAGAACAGATCAGAAGCTGGGTTGGCATTTTGGTCTGCGGAATACAACTGCGTTGACCCAATCCTAGAAATGGATGAGGTACTGGAGTTTGTTTGTCCTAGTCATTCCGGAGTAGAATGGCTTGACGGACCACAAGAATAATAGGCATTGATGAAAGAATGCACGCATAATCTTGACTATCAATTGATAGACGAAGGTCAGAAAACAACTAAAAAGTAACAACTCAAAAGAACATACGATTTTCTGAGTTGTGGGTGCATTGATTAGCATGTCAAACGAGTTCAACATATTCCTTCCGGATAACCCATGCAGAAAGGTAGAACTGGCAGAGTCACAACATAGAATCGAGAACTCATTAAGAGCACACTGGTCGTGATCTTTCGATTCAGCGAGGAACTTCTGCCATAAGCAGCTCATGGTATTTGGAAGAAGGATATACCACAAACCTCGAGGAACAATGCAAAGGTTACTAATATCCTAAAGGAACGAGCAAAGACTATCAACATGAAGTAAGTAGGGTGAATCTCAAGTTCAAGAAACCAGGAGTAGAATACTTACTACTAGGTAGCATCACAGGATGCTTTCGAGAATGATGGCCAGAATCATCACACTGGGAACACAAAGCATGGCTAGGTTACTAGGTGATACTCTAGACACCTAGGGTCATAATAATAGCTCCAACATAAATGCCGAGGCAACGAAGTACCTCAACACACTAGCTAGTGTGGTTGATCTGGCACAAAGGAACTTCAGAACAGTAAGAAGGGATTTGCAAATGCATCAGATTGTCTAGAAACCTAGGATGACTCGGACAGCATAATGGCTGTAAAGGCTCGAAAATATTTGAGACAAGCTACAAAAATGGTGGCATAACCACTCGATCATCATAATAACAAGGTTCTGAGATCAACTATGAATACACGGAGATAGTAGGAACTGCACTGAGGCTTGAATCCAACAATCTTATGAATCTACTGATTAGTAACACATGATCTTGATAGAAGGAAGAGAAAGCCTAGTTCCTTAACCCCGTAGGAAAGATATGATGACTCAGATCAGAAGGACATGAGGTAAAGGAATAAAAAGAGCCTTAAGTTCCATCCCACAATCAATTCCCTTATATAACTGAAGAATTTCTAGACTCAACTTTGACCAGTTTGGCTTGGTAATCCTACAGACAATCAAGCTCTGATACCAAAGCTGTCAGGACCCCGACTCAATGCCACACCGATCTAGCATGTAACACCTCATATCACTTTGCGGCCTCACACATGGTATTCCCACAGGTGTCGCCTTACTAGGCCAGGGACCGTTTGCGCCTTTTGGCACACATATATGATAGTGTCGCTAGCATCCATATGACAAGGAGCCCGGGCTGACATGACTAGTCGTGAACCCAAAGTGGCACTAACATAGAGGGACAGGCATACATGACCCAGCAATGAACGTGTCGGTCATCAGTGAGTGAATCCGGGCTGTAGCAACTGAGCTAGCTGGACTCCAGAGAATCTGGGCTGTAGCAGGCTAACAGGACTCCGGTAGACACCGCGTGACATTTCCCCGAAGGGACAGACACAGGAATGAAGAAGGACACATGCCGGCCAACCTAAGTGTTCCGGAGCAGTAGCATGCTACCATGGCTCAGTGGAAGCACTAGGAGACATTTCCCGGTAAGAGAGGCTACCAAGGATAAACAACTAGATAGTCAGATCCCACACATACCAAGCATTTCAGTAACATACACACAATATGCTCGATATGTGCAAATACAACATGGCATCACAACATGACTCTACAACTCAAGTATTTATTCAATAGGCTCCGAGGAGCGAGATATTACAAACATGGGTCTCACGACCCAACAATCAGAGCATACAAGTCAAAGAACATGCGGAAGCTTAACATGTCTGAGTACAGACAACTACAAATGAAAAAGGCTGAGAAGCCTGACTAACTACCAGATCCTGCCAAGGGCACAAGATCGTAGCTGAGGTAACAAGCTAAACGTTGAAGTCCAAGCAGAACTACTAATGAGACTGAAGTCTCTCTGCAAAAACATAAAATAGGCAAACGTGAGTACAAATGTACCCAGCAAGACTTACATCAGAACTATCTACATATGCATCATTATCAACAAAGGGATGGTGGGGTTTAACTGCAGCAAGCCAGCTTTGACTCAGTGGCTATCCTGAACTACGACTGCAATGTAACTCTTTGAGGTTGCGCACACGAGTCCACATATTCACCATATCAATACATCACTATGGATCCGCTCCCGTCTCCCTGCGAGAACGCCATCCATAGCACTCACGCTTATCTTGCGTATTTTAGAGTATCCACTTTCACTTGTCTATGAACTGTACAGGTAACCCAGAAGTCCTTTACTGCGGACACGGCTATTCGAATAGATAATGTTAACCCTGCAGGGGTGTACTTCTTCACACATGCTCTCACCACTTATCGCCGTTTACACCACATGTACTCGGCAACCTTCAAGCGGAAGCCTAGTGAGGGTGTCGGCCACGACCTGACTAACCACACAAGTCTCTCGTCCAGGTTTATCGCCTATTCGGGTTCCATCCGCAAGGAGATCCGGCCAGGGTGTCGCTCACGGCCCCAAACGATGTGAGCAGGGTTCCCAAGCCCGCCATCCGGGTGCCAGTTGGTACACCGTGCCACTATGCCTAGTCTGTCCCAAGCCCACCTATACCGGGTGCCACTTGGTATACTACTAGCACTACCTACAAACACCAGAAACTAGTTGCAACTCCTGGACAGAGATGAAGTTGATTAATAAGTCGAGAGGGGCTGAGTTACCGGAACCCAATGTGTGGTAGTAACTGTTCATGGATCACAAACACAGAACTCAGTTCCCGAGGACGGTTTCAATGAGGCAACCCACCATGTACTCCTACATGGCCTCTCACCGCTACCTTTACCAAATCGTGTTCACGCACTTAGCTCACACACAGTAGGACATGTTCACACACCTCCGATTCATCCCCGATGAATCAGACCTGACTCAACTCTAAGCAGTAACAGGCATGACAAACAAGCATGAATGAGTAGGCACATCAGGGCTCAAACAACTCCTACTCATGCTAGTGGGTTTCATCTATTTACTGTGGCAATGACAAGTCATGTAGAGGAAAGGGGTTCAACTACCGCAGCATGTAACAGTTGGAACATTGTTGTCCTAATGCAGTAAAAGAGAGCAGAAGCGAGAGAGTGGGATTGTATCGGAATGAACAAGGGGGTTTTGCTTGCCTGGCACTTCTGAAGATTGTATAGTTCTTCATCGGTGTCATCGTTCTCATCGTCGAAACCACGTCTATCGGCAGGGGGGCAATTACCGGCAACTAAGAAAGAAACACAATCAATGCAATGCACAATATGATGCATGCTCATGACATGGCAATATGTTGTTGATTGGGCTAATGCAACTAGCACCAAGGTTAGATGAAGTTGGTTTGAACCCAAGGTTCAAATCCAAACACCATATGTGAAGGTTTAAATGCCCTTTATATGATTTGTCCTAAACAGCAGCCATAAGTTGTTCTAACATGCATGAAAATGGTACAGATGGATAGATTGGATTTCATTTGGAGTTACTTTAATTTCTATGATTTTTAGAAGTTTAGGACATTTTCTGAAATTTATAAATCATTTCTGATTTATTTTAATTCCAGGAAATGTTTACTACGTCAGCATTAGGTCATGCTGACCTCACCAGGTCAACGGGCGTCGACCAGGTCAAACCTGACGCTGGGACCCACTGGTGAGTGACTAGGCTAATTAACAGGGAGTGTTAGTGCTAATTTAATCCTAACTAAAAGTGTCAGTGGGGCATGGGCCCACATGTCAGTGGCTTAATTAATTAACTAAATTAATTAGTGTTAACTAATCTAACACCTAATAAACAGTGCCCGGCCCACACGTCATTGAGCCAAAGCGGGTCAAAGTGCGATCAAACCCGGGTCAAACTCGCCGGAGTTGACCCGCGGCTCTTCGCCGGCGACGCCAGCGACGGCGGAGGGCGTCGGAAACACTCCTCTGGCGACCAAATCGGCGACTAAGGGGCTCTACGCGTTGCTGGTGCTCTTCCGCATCCAACTGGACCGGAGTTAGTGGCAGGGGTGGCCGGAGTCGAGCGCGGCATCGTCCTCGGCGGCGGTCGGAGTTCGGGCGAGGTTGGGAATGGTGCTGTGAGGCACGGCGGGGAGAACGGCTGGGTGCTACGGCCTCCTGGTGATGTGCTGAGCACGGTGACACGCTCGGTTTCGATCTTACGCGTCTGTGGCCACGACGGCGACTTGGCCAGCGGAGCCGAGGTCTCGGCCGTGATGGCCAAAGGGGTTAGGGGTCAACTCGAGCGACGTGGCTAGGGGGAGAAGGAAGAGGAGCTCACGGCGAGTTGGCTGGTGCAGACAGCGGGGCTGGGGAAGCGTTGGAGCGAGCGGGGCGGCAAGGCGGATCTCCGGCGGCTGACGGCGAAGGCGACGACGATGGCGATGAAGCGGGGCCCTCCGGCTTGTTTCCTTCGGCGTGGAGAGGTTCAGCGCGAGGAGGCATAGCTCGGGCACTAGTTGGCTGGGTGTGGGGATGCTGGTGGCCGCGGTGATGACGGTCGACGGCAACGACCCCGTTCGGGTGAGTGAGAGAGAGATCCAGGGGAGAGGGTGAGGATAGGGGGAGAGAGAGAGGGGTCGGGGGGGTGCGTGGCGCCGTCTGGAGTCGCCCAGGCAGCGGCATGAGGCAGGAGGTGGCCAGGCGCGTGGGCGCGCGCGGCGGGCACACGCCCCTCGTCCTTCTGGCGAGAGGAGGGAGACGACTGGCATCGGCCAGCTGGGCTGGGCCGGCTCCTAGGCCGCATAGGTAAGTGGCCCAGGTACTAACTCTCTCTCTCTCTCTCTCTCTGTTATTTATTTTGTTCTGTTTTTTCTATTTTTGCTATTATGTTTTGATTTAGTTCAAAGACCAAACCATTTTCAAAATTCTTGAAAATAATTGTGTGAACTAAATGGACTTATCCCAAGCTACACAACAATTTCCAGAATTATTGAACATATATTTATTATATAACAAATATATATCCAATTCAAATATTTATTGGATTAATTCAAAGGCCCAAAATAATTGTTTCTGGGATTCTAGAAATATTGGTTTGAATTTTATCCCTTGCCAATATTTCCAGAGATTAACAGGAACATTTTCTTGGACTCATTTGATGAGATTTAAATGTTGGTTATTTTTAGAGGTCTTCTGAGGCTTTTGAAAATTCCTCAATTCCAATTTCATTAGAATTTAAACATGATGCTCACATGAAGGGCTAGCCTAGTGCAGACCAGAACTAGGGATGTGACAGCTCATTAATGAGCGGTGCTCCTCCGAGAGCGCAGCTCGCTCCAGCAAGCCCGTCAGTACGTCTGGTCGGACATCGAATTGTGCCGGACTCTTTCCATCGCACCTCATTGTAGCCAAATGCTCCGGGTGTAGGGCGACTGACGGATTGACTCCCGGCTTTGGCAGATCCGGACTCCTCCGCAACGACACCTCGGCGTCGCCCGCTTCATGAGTCGGAGAAGGGGGTGGGGTCTCGCTCTCCATCATCTCCGGAGGAAGGTCCCCCGAAGACGAACCCTGTTGAGAGGAGCTGCTGGCCAGACTGCAAAAAGTTGAACCCTGGATATTGATCTACGAGAAACACAGAACCTTCGGATTGTAGATTGACTTACAGCTCGGTGGAGGGATGACCCGTTTGAGGGCATGGTGCGGTGAGGGTACCCTTCAAGGCAAGGCCCCCTGGGGATGTTTTTTCCCTAATTTGGGCATCTCCGCCTCCAAATCTTTGGAGGCGGCCCTCTTCTTCCCGCGCGGAGAGGAGGCCTTAGCCTCCCCTCCCCGACTATCCTCCTTGGGGGAGGTAACAATTCCCCCGGTTCGGATGCGTAGCGTGTGGGGTTCGGATTCTTCGTCCCTCCCCTTGTCTTTCCTCGAGGGCATTCTGCTGAGTACCCGGTCGAGCATCTTGGCCATAGTAGGGGCGGGCGAGCCTTCGGGAAGTGGTGCCGGACACCTGATTCTCTCCACCTTGCTGAGCCATTCCTGGATGCGGATGATTGTCAGAACAAACAATCATGATAAATACAAAACAGGGTGTCTGGTATCAAAGCTACTTACTTGGGTATCTAGGCAATTACAGCTTAGGCCCGCATCCTCGGTGGTGTCCGGACATACTACTTTCTGTCCGAAGAATAATTTGCACATCTCTTTGGGCTTAAAGTCGAAGAAGTGCTTGACCTTCCGCGGTCCCTCCGGATTGAACTCCCACATCCGGAGAGGCCGGCGTTGGCACGACAACATCCGCCGGATTAACATCACTTGCATTATGCTGACAAGGTTGATATCCCTCTCAAGAAGCTCCTGGATGCGATTCTGCAGTATTGGTACGTCACCTGCGGGCCCCCAATTCCATTCTACGTCTGTCCAGGATGCCAACTGTGACGGAGGGGCCGAGCGGAACTCAGGGGCGGCTACCCACTTTGTGCCCCTTGGGGCCGTAACATAAAACCACCTCCGCTGCCATACATCATATACTTCTGGGAAAGAACCCTCCGGCCATGGGGCATCGGTGTTTCTTCTTATTACGACACCTCCGCATTCCACATGTCGCCCCCTGATCATCTTCGGCTTCACATTGAAGGTCTTGAGCCATAAGCCGAAGTGCGGGGTGACGTGGAGGATAGCGTCTGGAGCCAGATCATGAAAATCCAACCCATAGTAGAACATGAGCCCCCTCACGAAGGGATCGAGGGTGAAACCCAAACTGCGGAAGAAGTGTGGGACAAAAACGACACACTCGTTGGGCTCCGGCGTAGGGATGACCTGCCCTGGAGCAGGGAGCCTATGATGGATATCTACGGTCAGGTATCCGACCACCCGAAGCTTTGCAATGTCCTTCTCTTCAATCGAGGAGGCCACCCACTGCCCTTGAGGGTCAGATCCTGACATATTGGAGGATTCCGGAGGGGTGGAGCTTAGGTTTTGGGTGTTAGAACTCGAGGTGCGAGAAGGCGCGATGAAGGTGAAAAAAGAGGCGTAGGTCTCGACCCCTTTATAAAGAAGGTGAATATCAAGAGTCCCCGGTGTGACTGTTTGAGGCTTATCTAAAAACACACGGGGTTATACCAACAGCCGTTATGGGGTCACGCACGCTCATATTGATGGAAAATCCTGTAATAAAAGGAACACGATCTTTGGCTCAACAGGACGTGCCAATAAAACCGCCTCGTAACACGAGTTGTTGTGGGGTAAGAAATGTTGGTTCGCGTTGGACCAAGCCACGATGCGAGGGCACGACGCTCGAAGACTGCCAGCAAATTAGATCTATACCATGTGAAGATCATCTTGCAGATCAGGACACGGTCTAAGTGTTCGATGATTACTTTGGAGTATTCAGAGGAGGAACCCGCCTTGCAATGCCGAAGACAATACTGCGTGCCAGACTCATCGTCATTGAAGCCTGGTTCAGGGGCTACTAAGGGAGTCCTGGATTAGGGGGTATCCGGACAGCCAGACTATGTACAACGTCCGGACTATTGAAGCGTGAAGATACAAGACTCAAGACTTCGGCCCGTGTCCGGATGGGACTCTCCTTTGCGTGGAAGGCAAGCTTGGTGATCCAGATATTATCTTTCCTTCCTTGTAACCGACTCCATGTAAACCCTAGCCCTCTCTGGTGTCTATATAAACCGGAGAGGTTGGTCCTTGGAAGGCCGATCACAATTACAATCATACCATCATAGGCTAGCTCTTAGGGTTTAGCCTCTACGATGTCGTGGTAGATCTACTCTTGTACTACCCATATCATCAATATTAATCAAGCAGGAAGTAGGGTTTTACCTCCATCGAGAGGGCCCGAACCTGGGTAAACATCTGTGTCCCTTGCTTCCTGTTACCATCACCCTTGACGCACAGATCGGGACCCCTACCCGAGATCCGCCGGTTTTGACACCGACACCCGCCCGCCCGCCTAAACGACATCTCGCCCACCTGAGGTATAACTTCTTGTACTGGTCCAGCTCCCCAAGTCGCTGCGTGCGGGTTTTCTTCTATGCGACTACTCCCCAGCTCCCCATGCATACTAGCTAGGGTTCGTCGGCTGGTCCAACATCACCTACTAGTACTATTATAGAGGAAATGCCACTCGAAAGTTGTCCTGATTTATGCCTCGGTGGAGGTATACATGTTGTTTTGACAAAAAGTACACAGTGGTTGTGCGTTCATTGTCCATATGGTGGTAGTACTATCACTGGTTAAATGAAGAAATGCATCTTTTCTCGGGTACCCTGGTTTAGTTCCCATCAAGATAATTATGATGCTTCTGTTTGTTGGTGTACTTTTCATTAATTCTTGTTGACAATTAAGATGTCGTTGCTAATCCTTTTTTATATTTTTGGAAACAACGATGCGTCTCTCCATACCGGGCATGTCTTCCTCAATTTTAGTGGAACTGCACAAAATTGGATGGCCATTGTTGTTGCGCCTCACTATCCTCTGCCACGTGGTTCTTCCTTCCTCGAGCTTGATTACTAAGAAGAAACAGACCACAGTGAGGATTTGTCGAACTTCATAGGTTCCTCACCCAAACTTGATGCCAAATGGATGATGCATCACCACGATGACCTATCGATGCTCATGGTTGCGTCGGCTGGTGAAGCTGATCGATTTTCAATGAAAAACAAGTTGTCTTCCATCAGTGCTCTTTGCTTGTTACACACAAAGATGATATCCTTCGTCAGTTCACCTTGGTTGCCTTGGAGACGCAGTTGTATTTCACGTTGGTGAAATTTTATCACACAATTGGCTATGAACCAAATGTTTCCTCGAAGAAGGATCGACGTTGGTACTAAGAGCATAAGTTTTGTATTGATTTCTAAGCCTTCTCACAACTTTGTCTCCAGCTCCGCTGTAATTTTATTTGTCCACCTGTTAACTTTGATTTAAAAAATGGTGTGGACTAAAAACCCGGATGGACGTAGTAGCCCTCCATATTTATTTACTCCGCATATTAGATTTGACTGAAGTCAAACTTTGTAATACTCTCAAACCTTTCCGATAATTGAAATTAAAATTCTTTATTTGTACACACTCTCACACGTTTCCGATAATTTGGCGCATGTGTGGTTGTTCACTTAAGGGAGGGTAGTGTACCACACGTGAAGGACAGGAAGTGCGACCAGGATGCGTGGGCGTGGATCGTTAGTTCATCGGAAGTAGTACTAGTTTTCTTCACTGTACACTAAATAAAGAGTTTCGTTTCGTACTTACACAATTTAAAATGATTGTTATGGAGAGAATAAGAAAACCACTCCACTATATATTAGTCGTATACACGAGAGTACTATATGGACGCAGCTTCATTGACTTAGTGCACCTGCCTTTGGGTTTATGACAGGTGGGCCCAAAATGTGGCTGGCTTACCTGTCATACAGCCAAAAGCAGGTTCAGTGAAGGCACCAGAGCTCAGTCTGTACTACAGTAGTATATATATATAAGCGGGAGCCTCATTGCTTGTTCGCTAGGGTTTGCACTCTCCACACACTCGCCGCACTACATATGTGTTACACGCTAGAGGCTCAGCGTTCATTTGCTAGGGTTTGCTATATTCACAGTCTCTCACCCTCTTCACCAGATCTAAACAAGACTGCGTTGGCCTCTTGTCTCTCTCTCCCCCCTCATAGCTGGTGAAGGAGGCGTCCGTATCCCGTCGCACCGGGAAGGGGAGGAGGTGCAACGTTCACTCTATCACCTTCGGCGAGGGAGGCAATCCACTGCCGGCTGCGTTGTTCTCTTTCACCCAGCGCCTGTGCGGGAGGGTCACCGACCCCTTCTTCCTCGCCGCCGTACATAGTGTGGGCAGATTCGGCCTCCCGGCACATGCCTTGCCACATCCCGACGACCCTAAGGTATACGTTTCTTTGAAACCGTCGTTGCTCTAGCTGCATGTGGATCTTTTTCGATTTGTAGTTGAATCTAGGTCTTTGTTCAAAGAGGAAAGAAGGGTGCGGTAGGGTGGAGCATGAATCTAGGACGTGGTTCAATGAGGAAAGGAGGGAGGAAAAGTACTATAGACTGGCTATCCAGCTGATTTGTTGGTCGAAAAGGGAGAAAGGGGGTAACCCAGTACACACATCTGTAAGGAACCGATCTCTTTGTTGGAAAGGGAAAGAAACTGGGGGGTCGGGTAGTTTGTGCAGGACTAGATTTGCTGCCCTCACATAGGAAAAAGTTCAAAGAGAACAAATATGGGACGAACACAGATATGCTGCTTGGCTACATACTCTGCATCACCCATTTATACGTGTGGACGCACATGGTGCTAGCATGTCCCATATAGCTATTTTGCTGTTCTTAATCTAAGAATGCCACTGGAAAATTGAAGCAATGCCACTGTTAAAAGTAAATTACATTTTTTAACGAATGTTGTTTCAAGAGAATGTCTCTGTTAATATGAATCAGTGCAACCGTTTTAGAAATGCTACTATCCTACTTTGTTTTCCATCCAAGATAAGTTAGATGCTTCTTTCTGTCACCATTTGTTTCATCCTCCTTTATCGGCAAGTAATTATTTCCTTTGTTTCCTCTGTTAAAATAGGGGTATTGATTCAACTTGTTGCTATTGCGACATTTTGCTTCGCTACTCGAAACACTTATGTTTTAAGAGTGTTTTGTGCAGTTCAACTTGAATGTCACACCGGTGACTTCGCTTAATTTTAGCGGAACTGCACAAAAGGAGATCGAGATTTGTTTCCAGTCTTCATGGAGAGTTGTTTCAAATCTTGGTCTCAACCACATGGTGTGCAGTGTGCTTTGAGATGTTGTGCTACTATTTTTGGTACTGTTTTAAATAAATGCTGAATTGAAGCTATTGTAATGCTGTCTTTTCCCATTAAGTAGTGAACAAAAATGGGACCAACCCACACATGATGCTTGTTGCTTTGTTACAACAAATTAAGCATCACCCCCTTTATAAGCCAGTAATTGATGCTACTCTCAGAATTAACTACTGAATCTTATTTCAAAACTGCAACACTTGTTAGGGATTGGCGGGATTACCATTTTTGTGGCCGCATGTTTCATCCTCCTTTATTAGCCAGTAATCGATTCCTTTTTTGCCTCTGTTTAAACAGGGATATCTATTCAACTTGTTGATATTGCGACATTTTGCTTCGCTACGCGAAACACTTTGCTTGATTTCAGTGCAACTCCACATTGGCAGATTCGTATTTTATCTTGTCCGTCTCATGAAAGGTTAGTACAGGCCTTCAACCACATGATTGTGCAGTGTGCTTTGAGATCTTGTGCTACTTGTATTGGTACTGTTTTAAATAAATGTTGAATTGAAGCTATTGTATTGCTGTCTTTTCCCATTAAGTAGTGAACAAAAATGGGACCAACCCAGACATGATGCTTGTTGCTTTGTTACAACAAACTTTGCATCACCCCCTTTATAAGTAGAAGGAAGCACATACTGTTGTTGCGCCCACTCTCCCCTGGAACTATTTATGCTTTTCGTTAATCTAATGCCGCAGGTAAAATTAAGCAATGCCACTCTCAGAATTAATTAACTACTGAATCTTAGTTCAAAACTGCAACACTTGTTAGGAATGGTACTATCCTGCTTTGTAGTTCTTTCTACATGTTTAACCAAGGTATTGTTAAGATAATGTCTCTGTTAAAATGAATCAGTTGCATTGTTTTAGGAATGGTACTTTTCTGCTTTGTCGTTCTTTCTACATGTGGAAACAAGGCATTGTTAAGATAATGTCTCAGTCAATATGAATGAATCACACTGATGGAGAATTGCTACTCCCCTTCATTGTTTTCCCATTAAGATAAAGTAGATCAGTAGATCCTTTTCTTCTGGGAGTACAAGTCATCAACCGTTATTCAGTAATTGTTTCCCTTATACCTATTGTTGCTTACAGGGATATCAAAATTAAAGCTCGGTTTTATTCCGACTTCGATTTTAGTTGAACTGCACAAAAGGAGCCAATATGTCCAAGGCAAACTACTGCATTACTGGGTCCAGTTGGTCGTTCCACTTTGCAGAAAGAAGTAGTCACTGTTTGCACTACATTATAGAAGGAATGACCGAGAAGCTTTACAGAGTATTATTAGACACCGGTGACATGACTAGTCTGCAGAGACCATTGGCAATTTAACAACACGTGCAGTGCCCTGGGCAAAAAGTGCCCAAACAAGTACAAGAAGCTACGACAGGACTCCACGATCATAGGCATTACATATTTTAAATGGGAAAAGCTTGTCAAAGTTTAATCATTGATGTTAGCAAGAAGACGTTAGTTTAATATACTGGAATTGGAAAACCTTGTCAAAATTTGCTCATTGATGTTAGCCAGAGGACATGCATTTGATATCTTTGAGTGGGACGCCCTTGCTATGAGCAACGTTGAGTGTTTTTTCCTATTCCTGTGTTCAGTTTAGAAGTAAAAAGTTACTCTGCTGAGATATTCCTGTGTTAAGAGTTTGTTCTGAATATTGTCTATGTAATGCCAGGCCTTGTGTTTGATTGCAAAGTTGAGCTTGGAATGTTGTGGCATGCGGCATCACGAGCTGTTCACCGTGCCTCCTGAGAATAATGCTTTGTATTGTTTTGCATGTCGATCTAATGCCAGTGATTTGCTTGTTAAGAAGATCATCCTCTTCTGTTGTTTCTGTGCTTAAGAAGTTCATCGTCTGATGCTTCATTCATAGCCTATACGACAAGTCGGGTAGGTTAGATGTGAAACCATATGATCTTCCGACCAACTCATGATATTAGGTCGTGATTGGATCCTCGTTTTCCAACGAAAACTGCTTGTAAAACTGACTCCTGTAAATTAAAGCAGATGGTCTCAGGCGAAGGCGCTTCGTTGGTCGATTTCGACTAGTAAATTATCAGAAGTACTTCACACACGATAAAAACGCTGAACGACACTCGGACGATTGCTAATCCAGCCGTTAGCTGCTGTTTCACCCTTGCCCATGGATGGCATGATACGCACATCGTGCATGCATTGTCTGGTAATGTCTTCCATATAGCAGTGCTCGTAAAATATACACTGGTCTCTCAAATTACTCGCGTAACCCGCCGGTTTTACTAACAGACCTCGGGCCCTCGGTTTCATTACGCCTGTATTTTACGCGTTCTTTCCGATGACGAGTAAATTACACTTGTATGTTAATACAGGTTTGAAATAAACCAGAGCTCCCAAGCGCGGCCTTACCGTTTCATGCCGTCTC
The DNA here is from genome assembly GCF_002162155.2 of Triticum dicoccoides. Taxonomy (NCBI): domain Eukaryota; kingdom Viridiplantae; phylum Streptophyta; class Magnoliopsida; order Poales; family Poaceae; genus Triticum; species Triticum dicoccoides. Next base: position 650,868,930 of record NC_041386.1, read on the forward strand.
AGTTTCTCAAAGGTGCTCATTAGCTCATAGGTGTCCGATGATCCTGGCTTCTTGAATGAGCAGTGGGCACTGTATGAAACCATCCGTACGGCCCGCGAGGCCCTCTGTGTTGTCCTTCGAGTTGTTGCGCTCGCCGTGGCGCCGAGCATTGTTAACATCGTCAACGAACATGAGGATTCAGGAGATGACTTTATTTTGACTGGATGACACTAGGGACCCACTAGGGCCATAGCCGTACGTACGCAAGTGCCTCCTTATTATGTACAACTATTTTTTTGCTTTCTCCTGGTTTCCTGACATCACGGTCCCACACCATTGTCAACATATGTAGTCAATATAAACGAGAGAATTGCACAAGGTGCGGCCGACAGCTGGGACCAAGCAGCTCGAGCAGTATTTGTGTTTTTGCGGCGTGAGCACTGCGGAGTTTTTCTTGGCGATGATTTTGTTGTTGTTTAGAGGAGAGCAGGGTATTAACTGGGCGGGCTATGGCGCGTCTAGCCCAGGCCAGATATCCAGCCCAGATACTAATTTTTTCAAGATGAAAATGGCTAGCCCAGCTGTACGTCTTTTTGAGGAATACCCAGGCAAGGTCAACTTGTTATTCTCTACCCCGTTGGGCTGCAAATCTTTCCTAGGAGGGATGCATTAGGCTTAACAGGAAAATTGGCTTTAAAAAATAATAAATGGGATGTAATTATAAAAACTGGGCAGTAACTATAAAAAAATGCACCAAACACGAAATTAGTTTATAAAATATTATTTATGGATTTTGAAAATCTTAAATTTTCATTGTTGCACGCGCAATGTTTCGTTGGATTTTTACGTAATACAAATTTATATTTAATCTGACTAGAAATTTCGGGATAAAAATATTTCGGATCCCATCAAAATGTGGGAAATTTTATTGAATTCTATCTTCAACGGTTGGTTGAAATTATTAATCGTTGTCCTAGCTAGAAAATGGGTTGTACTTTTAACAAACTGTAAATGGGCTATTGTAAATTCCATTAGAATTCAAAAATGGACTGTACATTCTTACAAAACGCAAATGGGCTATAAGTTCTCTGTCACACACTTGTGGGCCTACTAAGTGACGCGTCCCCTAAAAAAATAAGTTGACGCGTATGCAAGGCTTTGTCAACTTATTATAGTCAACACACGCTTCTAGCTAGGGCTGGAATTCGAGCCGAGTCGAGCCAGCTTGGCTCGACTCGCAAAAGCGCGTTTCATTAACGAGCTAGCTCGACTCGACTCGTTACTATAACGAGCTCAAATTCAAGATTGGCTCGACTCGTATAACTCGCGAGCTAGCTCGTTTAGCTTGTTAAGCTCGTTAAGGATATGAACATAAAACCTTAAAAATATGATAAAAATGAACATTGTTTCTAAACATTGTACATGTTTAATATGTACATTTTACATTCGCAAGTAATAATTTTTATCATATTCTTAAGGTGCCTTATGTGGCTGGTCCTTGTGTTGTGCGCCTGGGACGTGGGGTGCATGGCTGATCTCTTATACTGAGCCTAACGAGTAACACGAGTACTCATGAGATCGGCTCGTTTAACTCGGTATATAAACGATCTTAAACTAAATCTCGGCTCGACTCGTTATTCTTTGAGTTCGAGTCGATTCGAGCCGAATCACGAGCTACTCGTTTAGCTCGCGAGCTTCGAGTTTTTTTCCAGCCCTAGTTCTAGCAGCAGTGGCCTTTGGATGTCTATCCAACGGATGTCATGCTTCTTCTTCAATCTCGGATATTCTTAGCTTCGGCCGCCCAACAAATGATTCCTCCCCCTGACATCCGGGGCGCACAGTTTCGGAGGCTGACCTGTGGGCCTACTAAGGGGAGCGTACCAAGGGCTTTGTCAACTTAGTCAATACAAACGATTCTAGCTTCAGTGATCGTACGATGTGCATCCAACGACCGTAGTGCTTCTTCAACCTCTGGTATTCTTGGTCCAGCCGCCCAAATCAGCGCCGGTCGTGCTGCCTGCTCCTGCCTCTCGTGGCTGGCTGTGCTGCCATGGAGGCCTCACCGCCCCCATACTACTCCCACCACTGGCCAGGCCATCCCTCCACTCACCCACAACCCCTGTTATTCTGCAGCGACGACATCCTCACACCGCAGCCGAACCAGTGAACCCTCGTACTCCTCTTCGCGCGGGCTTCCACTGCTGCGTCTTCCCCGGCTCCGTGTTGTCCCCTTCCTAGGCCTCACCGTCGTCCACCGCCCTGGTGCTCTCGAGGCGGCGTGGTCAACGTGGTCAACGACCGACTTCCATCGGAAGAGTACTGTACATGGAGAGGCTGACAGCTGGGTCCACGGCGGCCTCAAGGAAGTGCCTCCTTATTACGCGCAAAATAATTATTCCTCCACCTCACAGCAGGGACCCACCGGACGGGCCACCTTATTTCGTGAAAAAACGTTTCCCCCCTGACTGCTGGGACCCACCGGACGGGCCACCGTATTTCGTGAAAAAAACGTTCCCCCCGCTGTCAGCTCGGACCCACCGGAAGTGCCTCCTTATTATGCACAAAAAATGAATACTCCCCCTGCTAGCTGGGACCCACCTTGGTGGGAGGCTGACTTGTGGGCCTACTAAGTTGACGGGGACAGAGGGCTTTGTCAACTTAGTCAATATGAACGATTCTAGCTCTAGTGACCGTACGATGTTCATCCAATGGCGGTAGTGCTTCTTAAACCTTTGGTCTTCTTGCTCCAGCCGCCCAAAGCAGCGCCGGTCGTGCCGCCTGCTCCTGCCTCCCGTGGGCGGCTGTGCTGCCGCGGAGGCCTCACCACCCCCTACTATTACCACCGCTAGCCAGGCCCTGCGGCGATGGCTGCCTCACACCACAGCCGAACGAGTGAACCCTCATACTCCTCTCCACGTGGGCATCCACTGCTGCATCTTCACCGGCTCCGCGTTGTCCCCTTCCTAGGCCTCGCCGTCGTCCACCACCCTGGTGCTCTCGGTGCGGCATGGTCAACGTGGTCAAGGAACGACTTCCATCGGACATGGACTGTACGTGGAGAGGCTGACAGCTGGGTCCACGGCCGCAACAAGGAAGTGCCTCCTTATTACGCAGAAAATAATGATTCCTCCACCTGACAGCATGGACCCACCGGAAGGGCCACCATATTTCGCGACAAAAATGCTTCCCCCCTGACTGCTGGGACCCACCAGCTACACCTTCGCACGCAAGGAAGTGCGTCCTGGCAAAAAAAAACGATTCGCCCCCTGACTGCTGGGACCCACCAGCTACATCTTCGCGCGCAAGGAAGTGCGTCCGGGCAAAAAAAACCCAAAACATTTCGCCCCCCTGACTGCTGGGACCCACCAGCTACATCTTCGCAGGCAAGGAAGTGCCTGACAGTCGGGACCCACCTGGTCGAAGCGTACATAGCGCTGTCATTCTGGTCGCGAATGTGTACGTACATATATACTGGTCGATGTAGAGGCGCACACGTGTCGTAGTAGAGGCGCGTACATGTCTTAGTAGAGGCACACACATAGCATGTACACGTACATACAGCGGCCAGGGTGCAAGAAAGAAAATACTGCCACGTATGTGTACATACGGGCGGGGTCTCGAACGCCTACTCGCGCATACGTACGGCGAGGGCTTGTGTACATGGCTGGGTCGGACCGGAGAAACAACGTCGTAGTCGTGTTCATGGGGAGGCAACGGAATGTATCGTGTTCATGGGGAGGCAACGGAATGCGTCGTGTTCATCGGGAGGCAACGGAACGCGTGGGAACCAACCGGCTGGGTCAGAACGGAATGTGTGGTCGTGTTCATCGGGAGGGCTTGGACGGAACTGGCGATGGAAACGAGGCCTGGCGTACTGCAAAACAGAGGAAATGGACCTCCTACTTTCGAAACGGGGTCCTGTTGATCGGGAGGGGTGTGGCGTACCGCAAAACGGACGAAACGGACCTCCTACGGTCGAAACGGGGGTCCTATTGATCGGGAGGGGTGTGGCGTACCGCAAAACGGACGAAACGGACTTGTGTTGGAGCGCTACGGTCGAAACGGGGGTCCTGTTCATCGGGAGGGGTGTGGCGTACCGCAAAACGGGACTCCACGAGATACTGTTCATCACCACGGTCGACCTCCTCCAGCCTCCACGGGCTACTGTCGACCTCCTCCAGCCTCCACGGGCTCCTGTTCATCCAGCCTCTATCGCGTGCTACTCCACCGGCTACTGTTCAACCACCCCTCCACAGGCACCCCTCCACCGTCTACTGTTCATCCAGCCCTCCACACGACGGGGTCATGTTCAACCACCCCTCCACGGGCACCCCTCCACCGTCTACTGTTCTTCCAGCCCTCCACACCACGGGGTCCTGTTCATCCAGAGGCAACGCCACTGCTCACTGTTCATCCAAACCCCCCCCGCAGCACTCACTGTTCATCCAATCGATCGGCTTCAGTTAGCAGCAGTAGCGAAGGAATCGCTCGATCGGGTTCAGTTAACAGCCATCGATCGATAGCTCGGGTTAAGTAATGCGTAGCCTGCAGTGCAATCGCTTGGGTTCAGTTAGAGCCCAACGCGTCGCTTGGGTTCAGTTAGAGCCAACGCCTCGCACACATGCGCGTACGTATATGAGAGAAATGCGCATCGCTCGGCCCCCGACCTCCCACCATAACCGGGAACTCCCCGAAATTTTCCTCCCCCTTGCTGCTACCACGGTTTTTTCCGTCATGGATGGCCCAAAGAATGTCATGCAGCTGCGTCTCCGGCCCGCCCAGGATGAAAAGCCCATTTTTTGTCATGATTTTTTCGTCATGTATGACAAATTTTTTTTTTCGTTCGGCCCAAAATGTCATGGATGTGTCTTTTTTTTGTAGTGCTCTCTTTGTCAGGGGGCTCTTGGCTGAACCATGTCCGGCTCGAGTGGGAAGTAGGCGACGAAGAAATTAGTTGCCGACCCACCATCCACTTCATAGCCACTGTCGATGACATAACAGACATGCTTGACTTCGACTCCGACGACATCGACGGTATGGACGTCGGCGCAGGGGACAATTTGGAACCACCGCCCATGGGGCGCTGGACGGCTACCTCATCATATGATATATACATGGTGGATACGCCTAAGGAGGATAGTGGCGACAAAAAGGACACACCGTAGGATAAACCCCCCGGACAAAAGCCGAAACGACAGCGCAGATGCCGCTCTAAGTCCAGCCATAGTAAAAATAGCGATAACAGCGCTAGAAAAAATCGACACCCCAGTCAACTCCAAAGGCAACAATAACCATATGGACCCAGCGATGGAGCAGGAAGAGCCAGGTCACGCCGAACATAGTACAGAGCAGATGCCCGATCACAGGGATCCCGAAGGCCGAACTCATCAACCTGCCTCGGGAGAAGAGCACAGTCCGGACGACGATGCATTCATCATCCTGGAAAAACGTCTGGAACAAGATAACCTCCACAGAAGGCTTATGGCCACTGCGAGAAGCCTAAAGAAGCAGAAGCAAAGGCTTAAGGCCGTGCAGGAAATGCTCAATCGTAGATGGAATAAAGTGCTAGACACTGAAGAAAGATATGGCGACGATCTCCACACAAAGAGCTACCCAAAGTGCAAGCTGCTGCCAGAATTCGACGATGAGGCCATTCCGCCAAAGAACAATACGGCTAGTAGGCCGGACCAACCACTCCATGCCGCACACGATTTACGCGAGCTCCTGGAAAAAAAGGCCGGCGCAACTAGGTCCATCTATGGGTCTAGAGGACATGCTCCGGCACAGGATTATGGTCACCAAAACGATCAAATACCAGTTCGGAACCAACACCGGACACAACAAAAGTCGACAGCATGCCGCAACATGTCCAGATACAGAGGGGCTGCGCACCCTCTGTGCTTCACCGAGGAGGTACTGGATCACGAATTTCCACAGAGATTCAAACCCGTGAACATGGAGGCATACGACGGAATGACAGACCCCGGGGTCTGGATTGAGGATTTTATACTTCATATCCACATGGCTCGTGGGGACAATCTATACGCCATCATATACCTTCCCCTCAAGTTGAAGGGACTAGCTCGGCACTGGTTGAAAAGCCTCCCTGTGACACTCCAAAATTTTTATTTGGTTTTTATCAAAAACTTTGTGGTTTTGAGGAGAGATTTTATTTTCTTTTTTTAAGTGAAGCTCTATGAAAATTTGGGTTTTTCTTATCTTTGAAGCCACCCTTGGCTTTGTATTTTTGCCCATGAGATAAAACCCTCCAAAACCTCCCCTCCCCCTTGTGATCAACCTAAATTCTCTGTCCCAACTAATCCAAACTGGTTTTGGATTTTTATTCTAATTATTTTTCCCCTCAATTCAATTCTGAAAATTATTTGGAGCCTGAGGGATTTTCAAAGCAAGTACACTTTTTCATTTGAGTTTTGAACTCAAACCAATTCTCCTGGATTGTCCTTTGAACCCACAACCCAGAACCATCTTGATCCACTCCTCCACTTTTCAAAATTTTCAAAATTCAGTCTCTGCAAGTTTGGACCAGATTTGCCAAATTTGGTGAAATTCATATCTACACTCCTCCAAAAATTCCACCAAAATTCAGGCAGCCTATTTGAGCAATGAGAAGCCACTCCACCAAAAATCAGCTCAAGGAAAAATCCCTACATGCCTGGATCATTCTGTCGAACACCTTGCATGCACTGTTTTCCTTACACTTTCAGAAAATTCAGTTTTCAGTTTCGACAGTTTCATTCACGCGGCCACAGTGCACTTGGCACGTTGCTCGCGGCCTCGCTTGCTTGTCCGAAGCTTCACACGTGCATGTGCGCGACCCTGGCGTCGGTGGCGCCCTGGCCCGCCTGCTCCGGCGTGTCTTGCGGCGGCCGGCTCCCCGTAACGGCCGACAGGGAGGAGAACGGCGGCGCAACGCCGTTCAGCACCGCCCAAATCCTCTGGTGGCTCCGCGTGGCCTTCTCCGTGCCAGCGGACGCATGCCGCACCGTCGTCGTGGCACAGCACGCACGGAGCGCGCTCTCTGCCGCCGACGGGCCCGCGCCACCCCGTTCCGTCGAGCTCGACCCAAACACCCAAACCCCGGCCAGTTTAGCACTAAAACGGACCCATTGAACCTCCGTGATGACGCTCGACTCCCTAACCACCCCGACCGAGCACTGCGCCACCGTAATCGCTCGCCGGTGATCCTCGTTCACGGCAACCGCCTCGGACCACCTATATAAAGGGGTCCCGAGCTCACTCCCGTGCACGCAGCACCCCCACTACTCACCAACACCCCGCCAGGCCACTAGGGGGACCTCGAGGAGGTCTTCTCCCCCAGCTCCGGCCGCCTCGCCCCGCCTCGGCCTCCAGCCCGATTCGTTCTGGTGAGGCCATCTCCGGCGCTCAAACCCCGTTCGTCACCCTCTCTAGCTGCCAGGAGCATGACCCCCTCTTCAATTTAACCTTTGCAGCCCTCTCCGACGAGCCCCTCGACCACCCGAGCCGCCGTCCGCCGGAGCAAAGCTCGCCGTCGACGTGGTGCTCGCCGACCGACTCCACCACCATCAACTGACGTGGAAGGGTTCCCTGAGCACGGAGGTACCCTCCGATCTCTCTGCCTCGCTGTGGATCGCCGCCGGCGACCACCGCGGCTCTCGGGCGCCGGCGAACTCTGCCGCCCCGTTTGAACATTTGAACCTGACGGGTGGGACCCCACCGTCAGCCTCTCTGCTCTCTCTTTCGAATCATTTTCTGGAAGCGCCTTCGGGCAGAATGCGCTTTCTCTTCAGGCTGGCGTAGTCGCTACCGAAGCGTTTTCTGTTTTTATAAACTAGCCCCTGGAAATCTTCTGTTTCATTACAGATAAGTCCCTGGACAAAAACCCTTATAACTTTTAATCAGAAAAGTATTTTTGATTGATTCTTTTTCTGTTCTCTTTAAAATTTTGCCTAGTTTTTTATCAGATTTATTTAAAAAAATATTTGGTTTACCTTCTGTGCACTCCTTGGTATTTACGTTAGCGCATATATTTTCTTTAAACCGTAGATACCGAAGGAGGTGACGGAGCCGCGAACTTCACCGAGCTAGGCTCCGACTACTCTGAACCAGGCAAGCATGTTTGAACTTTTGATATGATGAGTGTCTTGGCATGTTTTGCATTTAGTTAGTTTCATGGCATGTTGGTGAGCATACCGATGAACGTTATTTTATGTGATAATTAGGTGAGTAAGTTCAATGATCCATACATGGATGAATGTGAATATGAATGGCCATGTGTTGGCATAAGGATGGGTACGATGGCAGTGTTGTAGCATGCCAGTCTTACGCCAGACTATGTGACTTCAGTGTCAAACCATATCGGTCTAGTACCTATCATTTCCTTTCTTGTACTACCACATGTTTTCCGCAAGGAATATGGTTTAGTAAGATGCAAACCACTTTCATGGTACACACCAAAGAGGAGAGGGCGTGATGATGGTTCCATGGCCCTGGATTAAAGCCAATCATCCGGTCAGGGGGCATGGGTGTTTCCGGTTGGGACCGAGAGGGGGGCACCCCTTAGAGCGCGCGTATATAAATTTGATCCCATGCTATTCGAGATTGTGATCTCCCCGTCTCAAAAGTTTTTCTTGGACGATGACTAGGGTGATTCCTAGCATCGAGAGGTAGGATGGGTGTGTACCGGTTAGCTGTGTTTTCTTCCGAAATACCATAAACGGAACTAGTCCTTCGTGACTACGGAAATCCGTTGACTGTGGGAAAAATTTTGTACAAACTCTGCAGAGTCATATATTCCTCCAAATCATCTCTTCCATGTCAAGTTTCGTTCCATCTTATCCTAATCAATTGTCAGCTTTGATGACAGAGACTCCGGTGAATCGCATTAGTGCTCAGTCCGATTGAATGATTATCCCTGTGGATGGACTAACCCGTTTATTCTCATGGATTGAATGTTTATTATGAGTATTGTTTACTGGTGAATTTAAGGCCCTTTCTGCGATGTCGCTCAGACGTCCGACTGTGGCATTTCATTTAAAGCCCTTTCTGCGATGTCGCTCAGACGTCCGACTGTGGCATTTCTTTTAAAGCCCTTTCTGCGATGTCGCTCAGACATCCGACTGTGGCATTTCTTTTAAAGCCCTTTCTGCGATGTCGCTCAGACGTCCGACTGTGGCATTTCTTTTAAAGCCCTTTCTGCGATGTCGCTCAGACGTCCGACCGTGGCATTTCTTTTAAAAGCCCTTTATGTGGTGTCGCTAAGACGCCCGACTGTGGCATCATTTTTCCTTATTTTTATTTGTTCACCTTTCGAGGCGTCGCTTCAGACACCCGATCGGTCCTTATTTATGCTCTGTGGAATTTCAGGCGGACTACCGCCGTTTCCCTTTTTACTTACCCGTTATGCCAATTTTATTTATTGTGCATTAAGGAATTAATCATGTTGCATCCATGCACGCATTTGTTATATCTTACGTCCGAACTGTCTTGCGAGTACTTTCAAAGTACTCACTGGCTTGTTGATTTGGCCAGATGCTGACGAAGGCGATCTCATGGATGAAGAGTTCGATAGCGAGTCCGACACTTAGAGGAGTCCCAGTCAGTCTCGTGCGACCCTGGATTTGGTCACTGTTTTATATCCGCTTCCGCTACCAAATAAATTTATCGAGCCTCACCTCGACGCTCGATGAAATGATATTCTTAGAGTCTTGTATTTCCCTTCCCGCTGTGTTTCTCCACCACCAACCTACCGATGAGTCAGTAGTATGTCTCCACACCACTGTGTCCTGTCCGCCATTATGTATGATTATTGGCGTGCTTGTAATAATTTGGTTGAGAGACCGCAGTTCAACCCTGTAATATATTTTATGCTACTGGCTTGATGTATCAAGAAATTGTCTACCAATGAGGAGGATTTCTCTCATACTGGACTCAAAAGACTGGTTTATCAATAAATATTTTTATTGGAAAACCGGCCGTGACAAGCTTGGTACCAAAGCCAGGCTGACTGTAGGAAGCCACTAGGTGCGATCGCTAATTAGTTATTAGCATGACAGGGCTATTTTATGCTTTTGCAATTGTAGTCATTTTCTGTCAGTCAGCATAAATTTATGATCTGACCCTGCAGAATTTTGCCTACTTTTGTAGATGGCCGACGTCAGCTGCGAGTCTCAGACCTTCGCCAACGTACCCGATGGGTTCGTCAAGCTTCTTTCTTCCATCGTTCAGGTCGCGATGGGGCCATCCGTGCGCCCAGTCTTCACACTCTACCAGCACCGAGTCAACGACAGTCTGACCATGCACCAGGCCGCGGTGCAGTTCAGGGGAGGGCGTGGTGAGTTACGCCGCTTCCGGTTCGTGGGAAGAGCCATGCCTACGGAGAGGCATGCTATGCAGATGGCAGCCCGCGAGGCGATAGCTCGTCTCAGGGATGTCCTTCCCGTGATGAAGACTCGTCGTTACCGTTATCTTCCGTGCCATGTGCCTTACACCTGTCACTACGTATACTCCTGCCCCAGAGGAGAACGAGACGAGGCTTTTGAGATGCTCATTGAGTATCTCCGGGCCCTGGAGGCAGCCTTCGACAACCTGGTGGACGACTTCGTAGCTACCCGCATGGACTCAGTTCATGGCTGTGCTGCCAACAGGAGGGAGCTCCTACCAATCGCATCGCCACTGACTTTTGTCTCGTCATCAGCATCTTTTACGCCTGCTCGTCGTCTGCCTTCTATCGAAGAATTCAACCAAGTTATTGCACCCACTCTAGCGTGCACTACACCAACCTTCGCGCCCACTCCTGTACGTGTTGCTCCGCCCCTGGCAACCGCTCCGCCCGCTCTGCGCAACACGACACGTATGGAGCCCATTAGCGAGGAGGAAGTCGAGTCCCCAACCTCGCTACGCCTCGCCCTCGGCAGGGCAAGGGAGATCGTCAACATCTCTGCCTAAGTACGCTTAGCTGCCGTGTATTGTACCACTTTGTAAGATATGTGCATAGGCTGTGAGAAGTAGCCTGTTTGCGCATCATGTAGGATCTGGAGAAGTGCACTAGCCTTAATAACATGTCAGGATTATGTACGCATATCCTGAGTGATGTACTGTATAATTACCGCCCGCATGTAAGATATGTAATGAGCAGTCCTTCTCCGTGCGCAAGTCGATTTGTTTTTCTTAAGTAAGCTTGGGTATTTAATATATCTGCCAGCTTTATGCATTTATGGTTTTATTTTTGCGACTCTTTCCGCTTTTCTTAAGAGTTTTACAAAAATACTTTTCCCAAAGTGAAAAATGTCTCGTCCTTGGACACGTTCCATGCCAACTCCACCAGAGGAAATTCATGATACTCAACCCAACAATGAGTTCACTCAGGGACAGTCAAGCCAACAAGGCAGTGAATCGGCACTTTCACAAATGTGCCGCCTTTATGAACAGAGTCAGCAACAACATCACGAGATGATGAACCAAGTCATCAAAATGGGGAATCATCATGGACAGTATCAGCAACATTCCAAGTTATCTGAGCTACAGAAGACACGTCCTCAAACATTTTCTCATACTGACAAGCCTCTTGAAGCCGAGGACTGGCTTCGAGATATGGAGAGGAAATTAATTATTGCAAAGTGTTCAGATCTCGAGAAAGTACTATATGCTCCACACTATCTCACAGGAGCAGCCGCATCGTGGTGGGAGAATTTTCTTCACATGCATCCCAACGAAAATGACATAACCTGAGATGATTTCAAGGAAGGTTTCCGTGGTGCACATATTCCTAAGAGTATTATGAAAATCAAGAAGAGAGAATTTGATGACCTCAAACAAAGGAACATGACAGTGTCAGATTACAACAGTCAATTTACCCTATTATCCCGCTACGCCAATGAGGAGCGTATGACTGAAATCAAGAAGATGGAGAAATTCCTTGACGGTCTAGCGCCCGCACTTAAATGCCAACTGGTCGTGCACACTTTTCCTGATTTTAAAACGCTGGTGGACAAGGCCATTACTCTGGAAAATGAGAGATGCAGTCTGGAAGATATCCGCAAGCGAAAAAGGGACCAGACTAATCACACTCGCAATCACCGAAGCAAGATAGATTTTAAAAAGGGTGGGACACCCAAATTCTCATCCAATGTCTCACGCCCAATCAAGAATTTTCATGCAAGGGACAAGGAATTCACCTATCGCCCCGGCGTTACTTGTTACGCTTGTGGAGAAGAAGGGCATTATGCCAAACAGTGCCCCAAGCCAAGGAACTCAACCCCAAAGCCGAACAACGGCGGCAATAATTCAGTGCCCAAACGAAACAATTTCAATCCCAACAATAACCATAGGAAGGGTCATCTGAACCACGTAACCAAAGAGGAGGCACAAAATGCTCTGGATATCATACTCGGTACGTTTCCTGTCAACACAATACCTGCAATGGTTTTGTTTGAGTCTGGAGCTTCTCACTCTTTCATCTCGAAAAGTTTTGCTTTGCAAAATAATTTTTCGATGCTTCCTTTGGAGAAATCCATAATAATCAAGTCCCCCGGGATTCAGCAAGTTTCTCAGAATTACTGTCAGAATGTGGTCATTGAGTTTGAAGGATTGGAGTTTTACGCAAATCTTATTGTATTGGAAAATAAAGGAATGGATGTCATCCTAGGGATGGATTGGCTAACCACCAATAAAGGTTTTATCGACTGTTTCAACAGGACCGTGATTCTCACACACCACCAAGGGAAGACAATAAGAGTATCAGCCAAGGAAGGAAAAAGACCCCGGCAACCGAGATTAAATAAGGTGGACGTTTCTGAGCTAAACAAGGTTCCAGTAGTGTGTGAATTTCCAGATGTATTCCCTGAAGATCTGCCAGGCAGGGCACCAGATCGAGAAATAGAATTCCGCATTGAGCTAGCACCAGGAACCACCCCCATATACAAGAAACCATACAGAATGGCACCATCCGAGTTGATCGAATTGAAGAAGCAAATAAAGGAATTACTGGATAAAGGATACATTCGGGCCAGCTCCTCACCTTGGGGATCACCAATTTTATTTGCCAAGAAGAAGGATGGAACGCTGAGATTGTGTATCGACTATCGAGCACTTAACATGGTCACAGTCAAAAACAAATACCCGATGCCAAGGATAAACGATTTGTTTGATCAACTTGCTCAGGCCAAGGTATTCTCAAAAATTGACTTAAGGTCAGGATACCATCAATTGAAGGTACGAACGGAAGATATCCCCAAAACAGCCTTCACCTCCAGATATGGACTGTACGAGTTCACAGTGATGCCATTTGGATGAACTAACGCCCCGACATATTTTGTTCACCTCATGAACAAAGTATTTATGAAGTTTATGGACAAATTCGTCGTAGTATTCATCGACGATATTCTGGTATACTCCAAAACACCAGAAGAGCACGCAGAACATCTCAGGATTGTACTAGGAGAGCTAAGGAAACACCAATTGTATGCCAAGTTCAACAAGTGCGAATTTTGGCTAAGACAAGTAGGTTTTCTAGGCCACGTGCTGACTCAAGACGGTATAGCAGTGGACCCAGAGAAAGTCAAGGCCGTACTTGACTGGAAGTCACCAGCCAGCGTAACAGACATACGAAGTTTCTTGGGAATGGCAGGATATTACCGCAGATTTATTGAAGGGTTTTCCACCATATCCAAGCCTATGACACAGTTACTCAAGAAAGATAAGAAGTTTGAATGGACAGAAGCCTGCGAGAAAAGTTTCCAAGAGCTAAAGCGGAAATTAACAACAACACCAGTATTAATTGTACCCGATATACACAAGAATTTTGAAGTATTTTGTGACGCATCCAGAAGGGGTCTCGGATGCGTGTTGATGCAAGAAGGCAAGGTTGTCGCCTACGCTTCAAGGAAACTTCGCAAACACGAGGAAAATTATCCCACTCATGATTTAGAAATGGCAGCAGTTATTCATGCACTCAAGGAATGGAGGCATTTTCTACTTGGGAATCGATGTGAGATATATACGGATCACAAAAGCCTCAAATACATTTTTACGCAGCTAGAACTAAATTTACGGCAACGCCGCTGGTTGGAATTGGTAAAGGATTATGATGTTGGTATCCATTACCATCCAGGGAAAGCAAACATAGTGGACGATGCCCTGAGTCGGAACCCCAGCTCCGACGGGAACTATCTGCACAGCTTGAGGCCCGAATTCCATCAAGAATTTGTCAAGCTCAACTTGATAATGGTAGCAGAAGGCACCATATCAAACTTGGAAATACAACCACACCTTGTGGAGAAAATTAAAGAGGCTCAGTCCGGTCACCCCAGCATTGAAGGAATAAAAAGGAAGTTGAGTATGGGCAAGGCCTCGGAATTCGTCATAGACAATGAAGGAATATTATGGTTCGGAGAAAGGCTATGCGTGCCAAACATAGAAGACCTTAAACAGCAAGTTTTAACTGAAGCACACACCACTCCATATTCGATCCACCCTGGAGGAACCAAATTGTATAAGGATATTCAGGAAAGATTTTGGTGGCACGGTATGAAGAGGGATATAGCCGCTTTCATTGCATGTTGCGACTCATGTCAACGCATAAAAGCTGAACATCAGAGACCAGCCGGACTACTGCAACCTAACAAAATACCTGAGTGGAAATGGGATGAAATAGGGATGGATTTTATTGTCGGATTACCTCGGTCACGACACGGGAATGATGCCATATGGGTCATCACTGACAGGTTGACCAAAGTAGCACACTTTATTCCAGTGAAGACAACCTACACCACTCAGAGGCTTGCCAGGATTTATCTTTCCCGCATAGTCTGTCTGCACGGTGTCCCGAAGACTATAATTTCCGACAGAGGCACTCAGTTCGTCCCAAGATTTTGGGAGCAATTACAACAGGCTCTGGGAACCCAACTAGCCTTCAGTACCGCATACCATCCACAGACTGATGGACAAACAGAACGCGTAAACCAGGTTTTAGAAGACATGCTGAGAGCATGTGTCCTCACCTATGGAACCAGTTGGGAGGACAGCCTGCCATATGCCGAGTTCGCATACAACAACAGTTACCAGGCCAGCCTGCAAATGGCTCCTTTCGAAGCCCTATACGGAAGGAGATGTCGTACCCCGTTAAATTGGTCAGAGGCCGGAGACAGCCGCATCTTCGGACCAGATATGCTCAGAGAAGCCGAGGAAAAAGTCAAGCTAATCAGGGACCGACTTAAGACCGCTCAAAGTCGACAGAAAAGTTATTATGATCAGAAACATCATAGGGTCAGCTTCGAACCCGGTGAATTCGTATACTTGAGAGTATCCCCGATGAGAGGATTGCAACGGTTTAAGATTAAAGGAAAATTAGCACCAAGATTCATTGGACCATTTTGCATAGTGGCACGAAGAGGCACTGTAGCCTACCAGCTAGACTTACCCGAAGACTTGTCCGACATTCACGACGTGTTCCACGTCTCTCAATTAAGGAAGTGCGTAAGCAACCCAGAGAAACAAGTATCTCATGAGAACATTGACATACAGCCAGACCTCACTTATCGAGAACGTCCCATAAGAATATTAGAGGAGTCTGAAAGGAGGACCCGACAGAAATCCATCAAGTTTTTCAAAGTCCAATGGAGCAATCACACCGATAGTGAAGCAACTTGGGAAAGCGAGGATTTTCTTCGGACAGAGCATCCACACTTATTTAAGGATCAGCTGAAATCTCGGGGACGAGATTTTTCCTAAGGGGGTAGGTGTTGTGACACTCCAAAATTTTTATTTGGTTTTTATCAAAAACTTTGTGGTTTTGAGGAGAGATTTTTTTTCTTTTTTTAAGTGAAGCTCTATGAAAATTTGGGTTTTTCTTATCTTTGAAGCCACCCTTGGCTTTGTATTTTTGCCCATGAGATAAAACCCTCCAAAACCTCCCCTCCCCCTTGTGATCAACCTAAATTCTCTGTCCCAACTAATCCAAACTGGTTTTGGATTTTTATTCTAATTATTTTTTCCCTCAATTCAATTCTGAAAATTATTTGGAGCCTGAGGGATTTTCAAAGCAAGTACACTTTTTCATTTGAGTTTTGAACTCAAACCAATTCTCCTGGATTGTCCTTTGAACCCACAACCCAGAACCATCTTGATCCACTCCTCCACTTTTCAAAATTTTCAAAATTCAGTCTCTGCAAGTTTGGACCAGATTTGCAAAATTTGGTGAAATTCATATCTACACTCCTCCAAAAATTCCACCAAAATTCAGGCAGCCTATTTGAGCAATGAGAAGCCACTCCACCAAAAATCAGCTCAAGGAAAAATCCCTACATGCCTGGATCATTCTGTCGAACACCTTGCATGCACTGTTTTCCTTACACTTTCAGAAAATTCAGTTTTCAGTTTCGACAGTTTCAGTCACGCGGCCACAGTGCACTTGGCACGTTGCTCGCGGCCTCGCTTGCTTGTCCGAAGCTTCACACGTGCACTTGGCGCGACCCTGGCGTCGGTGGCGCCCTGGCCCGCCTGCTCCGGCGTGTCTTGCGGCGGCCGGCTCCCCGTAACGGCCGACAGGGAGGAGAACGGCGGCGCAACGCCGTTCGGCACCGCCCAAATCCTCTGGTGGCTCCGCGTGGCCTTCTCCGTGCCAGCGCACGCGTGCGGCATCGTCGCCGTGGCGCAGCACGCACGGAGCGCGCTCTCTGCCGCCGATGGGCCCGCGCCACCCCGTTCCGTCGAGCTCGACCCAAACACCCAAACCCCGGCCAGTTTAGCACTAAAACGGACCCATTGAACCTCCGTGATGACGCTCGACTCCCTAACCACCCCGACCGAGCACTGCGCCACCGTAATCGCTCGCCGGTGATCGTCGTTCACGGCAACCGCCTCGGACCACCTATATAAAGGGGTCCCGAGCTCACTCCCGTGCACGCAACACCCCCACTACTCACCAACACCCCGCCAGGCCACTAGGGGGACCTCGAGGAGGTCTCCTCCCCCAGCTCCGGCCGCCTCGCCCCGCCTCGGCCTCCAGCCCGATTCGTTCTGGTGAGGCCATCTCCGGCGCTCAAACCCCGTTCGTCACCCTCTCTAGCTGCCAGGAGCATGACCCCCTCTTCAATTTAACCTTTGCAGCCCTCTCCGACGAGCCCCTCGACCACCCGAGCCGCCGTCCGCCGGAGCAAAGCTTGCCGTCGACGTGGTGCTCGCCGACCGACTCCACCACCATCAACTGACGCGGAAGGGTTCCCTGAGCACGGAGGTACCCTCCGATCTCTCTGCCTCGCCGTGGATCGCCGTCGGCGACCACCGCGGCTCTCGGGCGCCGGCGAACTCTGCCGCCCCGTTTGAACATTTGAACCTGACGGGTGGGACCCCATCGTCAGCCTCTCTGCTCTCTCTTTCGAATCGTTTTCTAGAAGCGCCTTCGGGCAGAATGCGTTTTCTCTTCAGGCTGGCGTAGTCGCTACCGAAGCGTTTTCTGTTTTTATAAACTAGCCCCTGGAAATCTTCTGTTTCATTACAGATAAGTCCCTGGACAAAAACCCTTATAACTTTTAATCAGAAAAGTATTTTTGATTGATTCTTTTTCTGTTCTCTTTAAAATTTTGCCTAGTTTTTTATCAGATTTATTTAAAAAATATTGGTTTACCTTCTGTGCACTCCTTGGTATTTACGTTAGCGCATATATTTTCTTTAAACCGTAGATACCGAAGGAGGTGACGGAGCCGCGAACTTCACCGAGCTAGGCTCCGACTACTCTGAACCAGGCAAGCATGTTTGAACTTTTGATATGATGAGTGTCTTGGCATGTTTTGCATTTAGTTAGTTTCATGGCATGTTGGTGAGCATACCGATGAACGTTATTTTATGTGATAATTAGGTGAGTAAGTTCAATGATCCATACGTGGATGAATGTGAATATGAATGGCCATGTGTTGGCATGAGGATGGGTACGATGGCAGTGTTGTAGCATGCCAGTCTTACGCCAGACTATGTGACTTCAGTGTCAAACCATATCGGTCTAGTACCTATCATTTCCTTTCTTGTACTACCACATGTTTTCCGCAAGGAATATGGTTTAGTAAGTTGCAAACCACTTTCATGGTACACACCAAAGAGGAGAGGGCGTGATGATGGTTCCATGGCCCTGGATTAAAGCCAGTCATCCGGTCAGGGGGCATGGGTGTTTCCGGTTGGGACCGAGAGAGGGGCACCCCTTAGAGCGCGCGTATATAAATTTGATCCCATGCTATTCGAGATTGTGATCTCCCCGTCTCAAAAGTTTTTCTTGGACGATGACTAGGGTGATTCCTAGCATCGAGAGGTAGGATGGGTGTGTACCGGTTAGCTGTGTTTTCTTCCGAAATACCATAAACGGAACTAGTCCTTCGTGACTACGGAAATCCGTTGACTGTGGGAAAAATTTTGTACAAACTCTGCAGAGTCATATATTCCTCCAAATCATCTCTTCCATGTCAAGTTTCATTCCATCTTATCCTAATCAATTGTCAGCTTTGATGACAGAGACTCCGGTGAATCGCATGAGTGCTAAGTCCGATTGAATGATTATCCCTGTGGATGGACTAACCCGTTTATTCTCATGGATTGAATGTTTATTATGAGTATTGTTTACTGGTGAATTTAAGGCCCTTTATGCGATGTCGCTCAGACGTCCGACTGTGGCATTTCTTTTAAAGCCCTTTCTGCGATGTCGCTCAGACGTCCGACTGTGGCATTTCTTTTAAAGCCCTTTCTGCGATGTCGCTCAGACGTCCGACTGTGGCATTTCATTTAAAGCCCTTTCTACAATGTCGCTCAGACGTCCGACCGTGGCATTTCTTTTAAAAGCCCTTTATGTGGTGTCGCTAAGATGCCCGACTGTGGCATCATTTTTCCTTATTTTTATTTGTTCACCTTTCGAGGCGTCGCTTCAGACACCCGATCGGTCCTTATTTATGCTCTGTGGAATTTCAGGTGGACTACCGCCGTTTCCCTTTTTACTTACCCGTTATGCCAATTTTATTTATTGTGCATTAAGGAATTAATCATGTTGCATCCATGCACGCATTTGTTATATCTTACGTCCGAACTGTCTTGCGAGTACTTTCAAAGTACTCACTGGCTTGTTGATTTGGCCAGATGCTGACGAAGGCGATCTCATGGATGAAGAGTTCGATAGCGAGTCCGACACTTAGAGGAGTCCCAGTCAGTCTCGTGCGACCCTGGATTTGGTCACTGTTTTATATCCGCTTCCGCTACCAAATAAATTTATCGAGCCTCACCTCGACGCTCGATGAAATGATATTCTTAGAGTCTTGTATTTCCCTTCCCGCTGTGTTTTTCCACGACCAACCTACCCATGAGTCAGTAGTATGTCTCCACACCACTGTGTCCTGTCCGCCATTATGTATGATTATTGGCGTGCTTGTAATAATTTGGTTGAGCGACCGCAGTTCAACCCTGTAATATATTTTATGCTACTGGCTTGATGTATCAAGAAATTGTCTACCAGTGAGGAGGATTTCTCTCATACTGGACTCAAAAGACTGGTTTATCAATAAATATTTTTATTGGAAAACCGGCCGTGACACTCCCCGAAAATTCGATCTGAAGTTGGGAAGAACTTGAGGACGCTTTCAGGGACAACTTTCAGGGGACCTATGTCCGACCTCCGGACACTGACGATTTAAGTCACATAATACAACAGCTCGGACAGTCCGCCCGCAAGCTTTGGAATAGATTCCTCACTAAGAAGAATCAAATTGTCGATTGTCCGGATGCCGAAGCCCTAGCGGCCTTCAAGCACAGTATCCGAGACGAGTGGCTCGCCAGACACCTCGGCCAAGAAAAGCCGAGGACAATGGCAGCCTTAACAAGCCTTATGACCCGCTTCTGCGCGGGTGAAGACAGTTGGTTGGCCCGCAGAGGCACCAGTGACTCGGGCACATCCGAAATCAGGGATGGCAACGGGAAGCCATGGCGCAGTAAAAACAACTGCCGAAACAATGAAGAAAGTCCGGACAACACGGTGGTCAACGCCGGATTTAGGGGATCTCGACCCGGTCAGCAAAAGAAGCCATTTAAAGGCAGCAAAGAGGGACCGTCCGGCCTGAACAAAGTCCTGGACAGTCTGTGCCAAATTCATGGCACCCCCGAAAAACTTGTGAACCACACTCATAGAGAATGCTGGGTCTTTAAGCAGGCCGACAAGTTAAATGCCGAACACAAGGGAAGGGAAACACCAAGTGAAGATGAGGATGAGCCTCGCCAGCCGAACACTGGGGGACAGAAAAAATTCCCACCAGAGGTAAAAACAGTAAACATGATCTACGCGACTCACATACCAAAGAGAAGGCACAAACACGCGCTTAGAGAGGCATAGGCTGTAGAGCCCGTCGCCCCCAAACTCAACCCCTGGTCTGTCTGCCCGATCACCTTTGATCACAGGGACCACCCGACTGGTATGTGGTACGGAGGATCGGCTGCCTTGGTGCTCGACCCAATAATCGACGGATACCATCTCACTCGTGTCCTCATGGATGGTGGCAGTAGTCTCAACCTAATATATCAGGACACTGTCCGCAGGATGGGGATAGACCCATCCAGAATCAGCCAAAGTAACACCACCTTTAAAGGGGTGATACCAGGCGTTGAGGCCCGCTGCAAGGGCTCCCTCGTATTAGAGGTGACATTCGGTTCTCCAGACAACTTCAGAAGCGAAGAATTACTCTTCACCATCGCTCCCATCCGAAGTGGTTATCATGCGTTGCTCGAAAGAACAGCCTTCGCTTGCTTCAATGCAGTACCGCACTATGCCTACCTTAAACTCAAGATGCCCGGTCCATGTGGCGTCATCACCGTCAGTGGAAATACAGAGCGTTCCTTACGTGCGTAAGAGTATGCGCGGGCTCTAGAAGCCGGACACTAAGCGGCCTCTCCTATCAGAACGCATGATCGGTCGTTAAGACCACGAACACGGTTAGACGAGTCCGGCACACCACCCTCGGTAACAGCCCAGATAAACCTGAGCTGGGCGCTATACATATAACCCCATAGAGGGCATCAGGGGCTGCAAACATGCAATAAAGCCCACCTTTTTGCTTGACCTTACTAACAGGCGAATGTCTTACACCCCTACTATCCATTGATAATAATCAGCTCTTTGCACGATTACGTCGTACTATTTTACATGAGTTTTCCTCTTTACAGACACCATTCCTGTGACACCCTACCAGGACACGGCACAACGGAGACAAAGGCGCAGACGTGCAGCAGGGCCCCGCTCAAAGGTTTCTCTTTAGATTAAGCCCCTGTGTAAACCTTCTTTATTGTCTCTTGTTGCTTGACATCCCATGGGTATTCTATACACCTACAGGGGATACTGGCGTGATTGGCATTTCGCCATGACATACTACCGCACATACCTGGAAATACAGGGTTCATAATCAAGGGCGCTACTTAGCCCAGTATATGTTATAAAGTCCGAATACCCTTGGGAGTGTTCGGTGTCGCGAGTTTGGCCTTATATGCATCAGCTCCGAATCATGTCTTTGGTCAAATGTTGGTTTTGCCCGGCTACTGGGTTTGCTGCCTTACGTTCCGTTTCTATCGGCTAAGGTGGCCAAAGGAGAACTACTGCGATTGTGCCCTGGTTATTCCGGATGAGCACCTCAGTAGAGAAAGCCCAAAACTGACTATCATGATATAGCGAGAGACTGGTCAACCACTCGAGGACTGATCGGAATCTTTAGGATTCCTCCGCATTAACGAAGGGCCGTTCCCCGGTCATGTACACACGCGCCCGTATCCGGATGCACGCGGAGGTACCAAGGGCTACATAGTAGCCACACCGTCAAACTCTTATGGCTAAGTGAAAGTGGTAAAGCTATATAGTCCGGTTGCCTAGTTCGACATGCGATCACCTCCTTAATGGACCAAGACGTTGGATCAAGTGTGATTACGCATATTTTTGTGAACACCACCGCATTGTATGCGTGGGGGCTGAAGCCAACGACTCCTAACTTTCAGGTTATATATACATCAAACAGCCGCACAAGAGGCACAACAACACTTTTGGGCGAAAGTATAATTATAGCCTATATAATTAAAATATAATTGTTTTTACAACAGAATGATTTGTCACTCGAACATTATACTCTTCGAGCACTGAGCCTCTATTAAACGAGCACCTTCTGTTACCTGCTCCAAGTAGTGCTCAGCTGGATCCTGGCTTCCCGCCAGATTCTGGGTTGCACTGATGGTGGCCTCCATATCTGCTCAATATGTTTTAACACGGGCAAGAGCCATCCGTGCACCCTCTATGCACGCCGACCTCTTCATGGCATCGATTCGTGATACGGCACCAAGGAATTGTTGCACTAAACCAAAATAACTGTCCGGCTTCGGCCCCTTCGGCCATAGATGGTCTATTACAAACCTCATTGCAAGACCAGACAACCTATGGAGCTCAGCCATAGTGGCCATCCTTTCACTCAATGGCAACGGGCGCGTTGGAGCACTGAATTGCGACCAAAACAGCCTTTCCAATTCACTATCTTTCTAATCCTCGAAAAACTTGGCAGCATCAGTCGTACTCTTGGCCAGATCCGCATACACGTCTGCAGGGCTCCAGCGCCGATCCAGAGGAGCGTACTTTGGATCTAAGAACTTCATCTGCAACAAATAGGGGCTTCCAGCCGCGATTTCTCCGACCTATCAAAGCTCCTCCCGCGCATCCCTAATTTTGGAAGGCGTCTCCTTGGCCGCATCAAGGGCCTTCTTCAGGTCAGCCGACTTTGCCTGATTCTCCTTTTCAAGGAGCTCATACCAGCCGGCGGCATCTTTCAGCTCCATAGCCATCTCGGCTATTTTATCTTCGCTTCAATGATGAGCAGCCTGTTCGGCTCTCAACTCTTCGGCCGCCTTTAGGGCAGCCGCATTGCTAGCCCGGGCTTGCTCCTTGGCTAGGGCAAGCTCCGCCCTCAGGGCCTCCATGGAAGCAGCTCCGCCTGCAGTCGAGGCACATCACATTAACATTATGCTCCTCTTAATATTTCCTATAAAAATAAGGAAAGCAGAGCACATACTTTGTGACCCGTTAAGCCGCTCGTTCACAAGCGTGATGTCGGTGTCCACAATTTCAATCAGTCGCCTCAGTTCGGCGACTTCAGCGGTTCGGTCTGCCGCCGGACCCTTGGCCACCTGCGCATGAATGCAGTGCGGTCATTACTTAAGAGTTTGATCCTCTGTTTGCCACCTAGGGCTAGCAACCAGAGTCTCAGGGGCTACTATCTATATGGAGCGCACCTAACGTGTGCGGTACAACCAACAAATTACGTATTTCATTATGTACCTCAAAGCCTTTGAGCAGGCTCGTAAAAGCTTCATTCAACCCGCTCGTGGCAGATGAAATCTTCTCAAGCGTCGTTCCCATTAACGAACGGTGATCCTCCGAGAGAGCAGCTCAGTCTAAAAGGCTCGTCAGCGTGTCCAGCTGGTCGCCGGACTATGCTGGACCCTTCTTATTGCCCCCCGTGGGAGCCGAACGCTCCGGCCTCAGGGCAGCCGAAGTATTAGCTTCTGGCCTCGGCAAATCTGGACTCCTCCGTGATGACACCTCGGGGTCGCCCGCCCCATGAGGCGGAGAGGCAGGTGGGGTTTCACTCTCCATCATCCCTAGAACAAGATCCCCCGAAGACGAACTCTGTCGGGAAGAGCTGCTAGCCGGACTGCAAAGAATGGATCCTGGTTATTGTTCTTGGAGGAGGAAGCAGTAGCTTTGTATGTACGATTAAATTACCGCTCGGTTGAGGGTTGGCCCGTTTGCGGGCATGGCGCGGTGAGGACGCCCTCCGGGGCAGGGCCCCCTGGTGAAGCTTTCTTCCCTTGTCTAGGCACCTCTGCCTCCAAGTCTTCGGAGGCGGCCCTCTTCTTCCCGCGGGGGAGGAGATCGTAGATTCCCCTTCCCGACTATCCTCCTTCATGGAGATAGTAATTGCCCCGGTTTGGCTGTGCAATGTGTGAAGCTTTGATTCTCTGTTCTTCCCTTCGTCTTTCCCCAAAGGCACTTGACTTAGTACACGACTAAGCATCCTGGCTATGGCAGGACTAGGTGAGCCTTCGGGAAGCGGTGCCGGACACCTGATTCTCTCCGCCTTGCTGAGTCAATCCTGGCCGTGGATGGTTTTTAGAATAATGTTATGATAAATATAAACAAAGTGTTTGGTTTCTAGGTTACTTACTTGGGTATCCGGGCGGTGGCAGCTCAGGCCCACATCCTCGATGATGTCCGGACACTTTACTTGTGGTCCGAAGAATAACTTACACATCCCTTCGAGCGTCGTGCTGAAGAAGTGCTGAATAGTTCGCGGACCTTCCGGGTTGAACTCCCACATCTAGAGAGGCCAACGTTTGCACGACAAGATCCGTCGGACTAGCATTACTTGAATTACGCTGACAAGACTGATGTCCCTCTCAAGAAGTTTCCGAATGCGACTCTGCAATGTCGGTACGTCATTAGCAGGCCCCCAATCCAGTCCCACATTGGCCCACGACGCCAGTTGAGGTGGAGGGCCCGAGCGGAAGTCAGGGGCATCCACCCACTTTGTGCCTCTGGGAGCCATGACGTAGAACCACCTCCGCTGCCATAGATCGGATACCTCCGGGAAGAAGCCCTCTAGCCATGGGGCGTCGGCGTTTCTGCTTATTGCAGCGCCTCCGCACTCTGTGTGTCGCCCCTCAATCACCTTTGGATTTACATTGAAAGTCTTGAGCCATAAGCCGAAGTGTGGGGTGATGTGGAGGAAGGCTTCACACACAACGATAAACGACGATATGTGAAGGATGGAGTCCGGAGCCAGGTCATGAAAATCTAGCCCGTAATAGAACATGAGCCCTCTCACGAAGGGATCGAGGGTGAAACCTAAGCCACGGAGGAAGTGAGAAACAAATACGACGCTCTCGTTGGGCTCGGGAGTAGGGCTGACCTGCCCTGGAGCAGGAAGCCTATGCTTGATGTTGGCGGTCAGATATCTGACCTCCCTAAGCTTCGCAATGTCCTCCTCCGTGACAAAGGAGGCCATCGACTGGCCTTGAAGGTTGGATCCAGACATGATTGAAGATCCAAAGTTCCTAAGCTTGGGCTTCGGGTGTTGGACCTCGAGATGCAGAAAGGCGCAAGCATGGTCGGAAAGAGGGATAGGCCTCGGTCCCTCTATAAAGGGGGTGAATCTCAAGCGAACCTGGCGTGACCATCTGGGACTTGCCTAAAAACACGGAGTCATACCAACAGGCGTAGTGGGGTTGCCCGCGCCCGTATTCATGGGAACCCCGCAACAAGGGGAACACGATCTCTGCTTCGACGAGGCATGCCAATAGAACCGCGTTGCAATGCGTGTCATGGCAGGCCAAGAAAAAGCCGGTTCGTATTAAGCCAGGCTGGGGCGTGAAGGCACACCGTGAAAATCGTCGGCAGAATAGATTTGCGAAGTGTTATGCTCTCTACGGTGGTGTGCGGAAATTATTTTACAGAGCCGACACGATCCTTGATCTACTTTGGGGTATTCGGAGATGGAACCCGCCTTGCAATGCCGAAGACAAACTGCGCGCCGGACTCATCGTCATTGAAGCCTGGTTCAGGGGCTACTGATGGAGTCCTGGAGAAGGGGGTATCCGGACAGCCGGACTATATACTTTGGTCGGACTATTGGACTATGAAGATACAAGACTCAAGACTTCGTCCCGTGTCCGGATGAGACTCTCCATTGCGTGGAAGACAAGCCTGGCGATCCGGATGTTAGATCTCCTTCTTTGTAACCGACTCTGTGTAACCCTAGCCCCCTCCGGTGTCTATATAAACCGAAGGGTTTAGTCCGTAGACAACAACAATCATAATCATAGGCTAGCTTCTAGGGTTTAGCCTCTATGATCTCGTGGTAGATCTACTCTTGTAATACTCATATCATCAAGATCAATCAAGCAGGAAGTAGGCTATTACCTCCATTGAGAGGCCCGGACCTGGGTAAAACATCGTGTCCCTTGCCTCCTGTTACCATTAGCCTTAGACGCACAGTTCGGGACCCCCTACCCGAGATCCGCCGGTTTTGACAACGACATCCGCCGCCTCAGCCGACTCCACCCCACCTCCAGACGGAGCCCAGCACGACTCTGCCATGTCGATCTCGGCCGCGCCAGCAGACTCCACCGCTTATGTACCAGCAACAGAGCCAAAAGCAGAAGAGAGCACCAAAGAAGAAACCCGAGCCTCCTACCAAATAAAAGGTTAGCTTACGAGATGACTGAGGAGGAAACCAGAGCAGTCATGGCTTCCGAAGTGAATGCCCATTTTGCACCGAAACCACCCCCGTCGCCAAAGGACATTATGCCTGTGAAAACTGTACAACACTTTATGAATCTTCTAGAGCAACCTCGGGCACATGTACAGATTAGGCCATCAGACGACTATGAACGCTCTATTAGCAAGTCATATCATGAACAAAAGCAAAAGTCGTCAAGTAGCAATAAAAGTGGGAAAATAGTTCCCTGGCTCGGAGAACAGGCAGTGCAACCGCCTCCCCCTCCCCCTCCCCGCTCAAGGTGCCAACCGATAAGGTTCAAGAATTTGGTATCAGTGTTGATGAAATCCTAGGCAACGAGGAAGTCCCCATGGCTTAATTAGCAGGGAAATATGTCCCCGAAAAACCTCTGGTTAGACT
Organism: Triticum dicoccoides; assembly: GCF_002162155.2. Classification (NCBI taxonomy): domain Eukaryota; kingdom Viridiplantae; phylum Streptophyta; class Magnoliopsida; order Poales; family Poaceae; genus Triticum; species Triticum dicoccoides. Next base: position 650,895,596 of record NC_041386.1, read on the forward strand.
TGACCAGGTCCTGCATATACCAACACAAATGCGAAGATTGCATGATTGGTACATGCGAGAAGTAAAGAATGGGCGACAAATGCTCATGGTGAATGTCAAGGAAGAGCATTACTTTTATGAAACCGAGATAATGATTGAGCTTTTAGAAAATTTTCAGTGATACAATCAAGATGCACTCGAGAAATCAATAGTTGCTACCACTTGAGCTTGCATTGGTTTTTCCCTTGAAGAGGAAAGGCTGATGCAGCAAAGTAGAGTAAGTATTTCCCTCAGTTTGAGAACCAAGGTATCAATCCAGTAGGAGACAACGCACAAGTCACCGAATACCTGCACAAACAATCAACAAACTTGCACCCAACATGATAAAAGGGTTGTCAATCCCTTCACGGTTACTTGCAAAAGTGAGATCTGATAGAGATAGATAAACGGTAAAGTAAATATTTTTGGTATTTTTGGTTTATAGATCGGAAAGTAAAAGATTACAAAATGGTATATCGGAAACTAGTATGATGTAAAAGAGAACTTATATGATGGAAAAGAGACTCGGGTGTCAGTGTCAAAACCAGCGGATCTCGGGAAGGGGGTCACGAACTGTGTGTCTAAGGCTAATTGTAACAGGAGGTAGGGGACACAATGTTTACCCAGGTTCGGGCCCTCTCTATGGAGGTAATACCCTACTTCCTGCTTGATTGATCTTGAATATGAGTATTACAAGAGTTGATCTAGCACGAGATCGTAATGGCTAAACCCTAGAAGCCTAGCCTATGATTATGATTGTTGTTGTGTCTACGGACTAAACCCTCTGGTTTATATAGACACCGGAGGGGCTAGAGTTAAACAAAGTCGGTTACAAAGTAAGGAATATATATCTGAATCACCAAGCTTGCCATCCACGCAAAGGAGAGTCCCATCCGGACACGGGAAGAAGTCTTCTATCTTGTATCTTCATAGCCCAACAGTCGGGCCCATGTATATAGTCTGGCTGTCCGAGGACCCCTTAATCCAGGAGTCCCTCAGTAGCATCTGAACCAGGCTTCAATGACGATGAGTCCGACGCGCAGATTGTCTTCGGCATTGCAACACGGGTTCCTTCTCCGAATACTTCAAAGTAGATTTCGAACAGAAGAATCATGTCCGGATCTGCAAAACAAATTCCACATACCACCATAGAGAGTATAATATTCCACGAGTCCAATCTACTGACAACTTTTTACAACGTGACATCACATCACTGCCTGGTTATTATTCGAACCATTTTTTAGTCTGCCGCTCCGTATTTCAAGGTGCGGTTTCATTGGCACATCTTGTCAAAGCAGAGATCGTGTGCCCTTATCACAAAATTCTCATCAATACAGGCATGGGTAACCCAACCGTGTCATCTGCACGGCGCTTGGGGAATAGGCAAATTTCAGGGCAAGGAGGGAGGCGCATGACTTTTACTGACTTTATAAAGGGATAAAGATTCCCCCTTTTTCACCCACGCCTTATCCTTCCTCTGCCCATCCATTCTCGAGCTCTAGCACCCAAGCTCTCGCCTTCTCCGCCCAAAAAAGCACTCCAATCATGTCCGGATCCGGAGCAGGAGGCAAGTGGATGGCCTCCTCCGTCAAGGAGAAGGACATCAAGAAGCTCCGGGAGGCCAAGTACTTTGCCCCGGAAATCGCTCACCGTCTTCCGGCCAAGGGGCAGATCGTCCCCATGTCGGAGCCCCAGGAGAGAGTGGTGTTCCTCACACACTTCGCCCGCGGGCTGGGATTCCCTCTCCACCCGTTTGTCCGTGGACTCATGTTCTACTACGAGCTGGACTTTCATGACCTGCCCCCCCAATTCCATCCTCAACATGTCAGCATTTATTGTCGTGTGTGAGGCCTTCCTCCGCATCCCACCTCACTCCGGGCTATGGCTGAAAAACCTTCAATGTGAAGCCGAAGGTGGTGAGCGGCCAACAAGCAAAGTGTCGAGGCGCCATTGTGGGCAAGATGCCCAATGTCACCTGGCTCGAAGGCTCCTTTGTGGAGACTGTCAAAGGATGGCAGTCGGGGTGGGTCTACAGCACCGAGCCGCATGACACCAACTGTGTCGCGGCTCCCGCATTCCAGTCCGGAGTCCCGATGCGGCTCACCTCCTGGCAAGAGAAAGGCCTGACCTGGTCTTCCTCAGATGAGCTAACGACGCTCCAGGTGCGCGTTTAGAACATGATAAACAAGAGAATCAAGATCGTTAATGTGATCCAGGTGATGCTAGTGCGCTGAATCCTTCCGTGCCAAAGCCGGACTTGCCATCTATAGGAGTTCGATCCGGCCAAGCACAAGACCCTACTGGAGCTCTTAGGCACGATGCACGAAGATATCTGGAAGGTACTCTTCAAGGACAACGTGGTGTTGCCGCCCACGACCGAGGATCGTGGGCATAGCTTAACTCGCCTTGCTAATCCGGCAAGTTCTTTCATGTTTTCCAGGTATACCCTTTACTTGCATACTCGAGGAAGGCATCTAAGCCTTCCTATTGCTCCTTTCAGACCTGGATAGAGATGGCGGAGCGGATTAACTATCCAGCTCTGCTGCCTGAAGGCCCAGAAATCCCGCTTCTGATGAAGATGCTGGTTCCGGCGCCTTATCAGGTGCCGGAGAAGAAGGCCAAGGGGACCAGAGGTGGTCTCCGCCGCAATGGTAGTTCAGACGCGACGTGCAAAGACGCCAAGGCTCAGACCTCCGCCACCGAAGACGACGAGGAACAGGAGGAGGAAGAAGAAGAAATCCATTCCCCCCCCCTGCAGGGGGAGAAAGAAGAGGACGACCTCCATGCATCCGGAGGCCGAGGCGTCCAACAATGGGAAAGCTTCCCTTCCGGAGAGCTCCACAGCGGCCACCAACAGCAGCTGGGAGTGGGAGGCCAAGGAGAAGACCCTGGCCAAATCATAAGTGTTTGGACACGTTCATGTATCTGGCCTCTTCACTTCATTGTTTTAATGTGCTAAATTATGCATTTGCAGTCCGGCTCTGTCGGGTGGTAGGTGCGACATATGCCAACGGGTGGCTTATCATTGTGGGAGCCAATAAGTCATCACAGGTGCCTGGAAACGGGATGAGGCGAAGACATGCATGCCGGCGGATCTTACCCAGGTTCGGGGCTCTCCGTGGAGATAACACCCCTAGTCCTGCTCTGCGGGGTCTCCGCATGATCACTAGATCAACAAGTGGCTACAAGTGGCTCCTTGAGCTGTTTGGCGAGAGGAAGAAGAAGGGCAAGGCTAGCTCTCTTCTCCCCTCAACATAGTGTCTAAAACTATCAGAGATAAACCCTTTGCATGGGTGCCCTGGGGGTTTATATAGGCCTACCCCCAGGGGTAAAATGGTAATCCGGCTGGGCGTGGGCCCTAGCCGTTAGTGTCTACGTTCGCCGGCTTCTCCGCCAGCCACTGGGGCCTGCCGACTGGTGGGTCCCGCCGGCTGCCGGCCTCCTGGTCGACAGGTAGGTCCCACCGCTTGGGGGTCTTGTCGGGGGCTGGGTACTGTTGCCTCACTCTTGATGACGAGGGCTTTGTCGAGGTAAGCATGGCTACAGTGCCGCCACCTGGCGGGTTCTCACTGTAGCCTTTCCTCGTCTTGTCTCCTTAATGGTGCGCATACTTCGAGGGAGGGAGCGAGCCAGCTGGTGAGATCCGGCTACGTCCCAGGCCGACTGGGGGAAGCGTGGTCGCCTTCGGGTGTCTCTCTGACCCGCCTGCGGGGCGTACTGACAGCTTGTCGTGGGTGGCGTCATGGTCAGCATGGCAACACTGCCACACCGGACGGGTCATGGCTGCCCCGTATGGCGTACTGTGGCCTTGCGTGCTTCGAGATTCGGGGGCGGCAGGCTTCACTGTTGTCACGCCCCGTCTCATCACCGTTACGTGGGTACAGACTTTGAGGGTATGATCTTGGCCGCCTGGCAGGGGCCGGCTACTTGAAGTCGGTCATCTTGTGGCCGGCTTCTTGGAGTCGGCCCTCCCGTGGCTTTCTTCATTGGAGTTTAGGGCCGGGCCGCCTTCTGGTAGTCGGCTCGTGAGACAGTCGGCCAGGGGAAGGCGGCCCCATGCCGTGGGGCCTGAAGGCTCGAGCGGCCTATTATTTTTTCGAAGAGCCAGGGGGAGCCGGCTAGGCTACCCGTAGTCATTTACTCCGATAGTAGCCCTCGAAGCTGGTTGGGCTTCCTGGCTAAAAGGGGAACGAGAACCTCAATCAGCTTCCTATCCCGAAGAGCCGGCAGCTAGGAGCCGGCTTTGTTCATGCGTGCCGTCTCGGCGAGGTTTTTTGAAGTCTGAAGGCGGGAACCAACTAGCGCACAAGCCAGGCTGTGCGCTGGCCGCCCGCCGCCTGTGCGCCACATGGCACCCTTTGGCTGGAAAGGCCTGCCAGCCCACGCGCGTGACGGGATGTCGCCGCAGACCGGGGCCCGCCACTTCCATGCCTCGGCCCAAGTGTGGATCTTCTGTGGCTCGAGCGGGCTGCTCGCCTTCCGGCGGCAGTTTCCGCACGTCGTTAAGGCGCAATAATCGCGGGGTGTGGGGGAGTGGGTGCAGTTAATCCCACGTCCCCCACGCCTCGCCTCCTCGGCTTCGCCGCACGAGGCTATAAGTAGGGGGAGGGGGAGCGGCAGACGCTCGCACGCTCGCCCTCGCTCCGCCATTTTCTTCCTCTTCCTCCTCTCCGTCGCCGCAGCTGCTCGCCGCCACACCGCCCCTCCATCAATCTTCTCGGCGCGCCATAGCTTCGCCGTCACTGCATCACGCGCCCTCTTCATCCTCATGGCGCGGTCTAGCTCCTGGGATGGCTCTAACATCCATGAGGACCATGTCGACTTCCTCCACAAGACGCGGCGGTTGCCGGGGAAAGATTATGTGCGGGTCCATCTTGCACCGCAGAGGGAGATCTCGCCGACGCCGGAAGAGGACGAGCGGGTAATCTTCCGCTTGCACTGTTTGCACGGCGTCGGCTTGCCGGTGAACGGTTTCTTCCGCTCCTTCCTCGAGTTCTATCATCTCCAGCCACACCACCTCACTCCAAACACGGTGGTGCTGCTGTCGGCCTTCGTCACTCTGTGCGAAGGCTTCCTCGGCGTCCTGCCCACCCTCGAACTTTGGGGGAGTTCTTCCAGTCCAAGCTTGGCACCGTCGTCGCGGGCGTGCCTGCCCCATGCGGTGCATTCATCGCCGTGCGGAGATCAACGGGCGACAACCTGTTTCCGCCCATCGCGTTGATCCAGTCGGTGAAGCTCTGGCAAAAATCTTACTTCTATGTGAAGAACGTCGCTCCGCAAGGCGACTTCGTCAATCTGCCAGCTTACATAGCTGGCCCGCAGGTTGGGAGGCAGCCTTTGTGGTCCTACCGAGCCAGGTTGCTGACTCCAGCTGGGGCTGGCGCCGTCTCCCGTCTCCGGGTGCTGGTCCAGTCGGAAGGCCTGACCGGGTCTGACCTGATAGCCGCCTTCGTGGAGCACCGGGTGCTCCCGTTCCAGGGCTGCCCTCACATAATTTGCCAGATGAGAGGTCGTTTCGACCCAAGTCAGCTAAGCACCAAGGAGATGCCTCATGACGAGGTATCTTACATGGTGAATTATATTGCCAACTGCAAGCTCACCGAGGAGTGGCGGTTCGGCAAGGAGCCGTATTCTCGCGCCAATCCCCCACCTATGGTAAGCCTTCCTTCTTTTCTTATTCTCTTGTTGCCGAGTTCTCACTGGCCGACTCCTGACCAGTCGGTTTGTTTTTAATCAGAACCCCCTCCTCCAGCTGGCGGGCGGAGCCGCGGGGAGGAGCGCCAGTTCCTCCCGGACCGTGCGACAGACGACTTGGACGATCCCGACTTGGGGGCGGCCGCCCTAGACGACGATGCCGTAGGGGGAGGCGGCGAGGCAGGCGGCTCCGGGCTCACCGCCGGCTTCGAGGACTGCTCGGATGATGAAGAGGCCGAAGCTATTCCGCGCCGCCAGCCGGTATCCGATCATCAAGGCGCGGGCTCATCTGCCGCGCCGGCTGTTCGGGGCGGCGCGCAGAAACGTCGGGCCGCGCCGGCACTCTTCAGCAGTCGGCCAAAGAAGCCCAAGGGTTCTGCGGCGGCGACCAAGCGGGACGAGGCGGCTGCGAAGGCAGCCCGCTTCTGCAAGGTGATGAAGCAGCCGCAGGCAGTTTCAGCGTAAGTGTCAATTCTCTCACACCTTTCTTTTTTCTCTTCGGTCAGCATTCTTCTAAGCCTTTTCTTGACTTATCAAACACGGCTCCGCTTTCTCTCGAGTGGGCCACTGCCGCCTCCGTAGTCAGAGGGGCGGGAGGGTCCACGAGCGCCCGCCGCGTGGATCCCCATGCCGATCTCCTAGCGGCGATGGAGCGGAACGCGCGGGAGGCGCGGGAGGAGCGGGAGGCGGAGGAGACGATATAGGAGTCGGCAGAGACGCAGGCCGACGCGGCGGCCAAGGCTCAAGTGGATGCCGCGGCCACAGAGAGGGCGGCGGAGGCCCTGCATAGCCAGCCTCCATAGCTCATCATCTCCCTCCGCACCATGGCCCCCGATATCCCAGTGCCCCCGCCATAGGAAGCCGGCCGCGACCAGCCAGCGATGGAGAGGGAGGAGGGCGACACAGTCGTCCCGGAGGAAGAGGCGGTACCGCCATCATCGGCTGGAACGGGCCAAGGCGGCCGGCCTGAGGCGCTGTCTGAGCAGCTTGCTGGAGGTAAGCCGACCGTGGGGGTGGATCTTGTGGTCCTGTCGCCATCTCGTCGGCACGCAGGGAAGGCGACTTCAGAGCCAGACCCACAGAAGGCTGCGGGCTCCAGCTCGTTGGCCCAGGATCTGGAGACGGCCAGTGTGAGCTCGCCAGGGTGGACGTCTGGCGGTGGGACGGCCATGCTGATCATGGCGGCGCAGGACGTCTGGAGCCGGCTTCAGTCCCAGGCCGGCACGCTGAAGCAGTATACTCAAGAGTTTCTTGCAACGCGGTCGGCCATTCGGGTGAGCCTTCTCGCTTTTCGTCGATCGCTCTTGATTTCTTCCGTGGGGGCGCGTCAGCGCACCCACTGGGTGTAGTCCCCGAGTTCCGAGTGGGCTGCTGAGTAGGCGGCTTGGAACTTCTAGTAGACTTTGATTGATGTCTTGTTCTTATTCTCACCTTCGTCCTATCTGCAGGACTATCACAACCTCCACGCGGCTACCTTCAACTCCCAGGCCCGGGACATGAATCAGAAGACCGCTGATCTTACTAAGAGCCGGAGTAAATGCTTCATTTTTTATCTCATGTGGGGGCGCGTCAGCGCACCCACTGGGTGTAGTCCCCGAGATTCGGGCCGACTGCTGAGCAGTCGGGTCGGATCTTTCCTGATGACTTCTTCCTTATTGATTTTTTCTTCTTCTTCATATCTGCAGGGGCCAACGCCGACTTGAGGGAGCAGCTAGGTGGGGCCCAGACCGCCCTTCGCGCCAAGGAAGCCGAGTGCAACGCCTTAGCTTAGGAACGTGATCGCCTGGCCAAGAAACTGGCCGACCAGAAGGAGAACTGTCGGTGTCAAAACCGGCGGATCTCGGGTAGGGGGTCCCAAACTGTGCGTCTAGGCGGATGGTAACAGGAGACGAGGGACACGATGTTTTACCCAGGTTCGGTCCCTCTCGATGGAGGTAAAACCCTACGTCCTGCTTGATTAATATTGATGATATGGGTAGTACAACAGTGGATCTACCACGAGATCAAGGAGGCTAAACCCTAAAGCTAGCCTATGGTATGATTGTTGTAATGTATGTTGTCCTACGGACTAAAGCCCTCCGGTTTATATAGACACCGGAGGAGGCTAGGGTTACACAGAGTCGGTTACAATGGTAGGAGATCTACATATCCGTATTGCCAAGCTTGCCTTCCACGCCAAGGAAAGTCCCATCCGGACACGGGATGGAGTCTTCAATCTTGTATCTTCGTAGTCTTGGAGTCCGGTGGACGATAATAGTCCGGCTGTCCGGACACCCCCTAGTCCAGGACTCCCTCAGTAGCCCCCGAACCAGGCTTCAATGACGATAAGTCCAGCGCGTACATAGTCTTCGGCGTTGCAAGGCGGGTTCTCCCTTCAAGTTCCATGTACCTGCCGAACAGTGTCCGGCTTCATCATAAATACCATGTTCCTCGGCTTGTACGTCCAATAACAGCCTTTTTCCACGCGTAGCACGAATGCGAAAAGCCAGGGTGTCTTTTACGTTTCACCCCCTAGTTGTGCGAGTCGTTTGCCTACAAAAGAGGCAAGAATCCAGATCCAAATCACACCATCTTCCTCCTGCGAATACTTCATCGGAGCGCCTTTGACCTAAAAATCCATTCCATCATGGACCATCGACGCGGCTACTCTTCTTGCGCTCCCAGCCCACCGCCAGGGGATTGGAGGAGGTGCTCTGTTCCGCACAACGAGCTAGTGAAGCTCCAAGCGGGGGGATATCTCCCTCCGGCCTTCATGGTCCCGGTTCGAGCCGGGCTGGTTACTTATCAAGGTGGGAGGCAAGCGGAGGCTACCCCAAGCCCCAATAAGGGGGAGCGAGTGTGCTTCATCCCTTATCTGATAAGGGGACTCAGATTCCCAATACATCCGTTCCTCCGCGGGCTCCTGGAGTTCTATGGACTCCATCTCCACCACCTCACACCCGCCTCTGTCCTGCATATCGCGGGCTACGTAGCTCTTTGCGAGCTGTTCCTGGGCATTGAGCCCCATTTTGCATTGTGGAAGAGGCTGTTCTGCCTCGTACCCCATTCTCACGAGGGGTCCATATATCAAGTGGGCGGCACCGAAATATGGCGCATCGCCGGGACCGGATACCCATCCGGTACTCCCAAGAAGGCGTCCGAAGACTGGCCTTCAGAGTGGTTTTATACAGGAGACGCTCCGCTGCCAGACCCAGTCCGGATTGGCCTCCCGGAGTTTAGTGCCGCTCCTCTGAAGAAGCGCCTCAGCTGGCGCCCGCGGAGCCCCCGATTGGAGGAAGACAGGAGCGTCCATTACTTGATGGGCCGAATAAGATTATTGGCCCATTCCGGGTTGACCATGATTGGAGTCATGGCAACATGCATCATGCGGGGGGTACAGCCATTGCAATACAGAGGCCACCCAATGTGGGATTTCAACGGGGAGGACGATGCCTCCCGTCATGGCCGCAAAGGGCCGGATTCGACCGAGGATCTGGTGGAGATCCTGTCCAGCCTGTACAAGGGGCAGAAGGAGGACTTCCTTCGAACGAACCCTTTGAATTGGTTTTCCATGAACAACCCTAGAGGATGGGTAAGCGGACACCTTTAAGGGCTCAATTCATGCTCTCGAAGTTTAAGCTTCTTACATTATGTCTTCGGCGCAGGATCTACGCCGGACTGTGGAGGACATGGTAAGTCCCGCTCCGCAACCCGAGGATCCAGAAAGATCCCTGGATCCGGCCTCCGAAGAGGATCCGGACATCAAGGTGGAGCTGATCGACGGGGTATTTCACCAGCTCAGCATGGACAATGCTTTGGTCACCATTACGGCGGACTACCCTGGACTGTATCCGGCTTCCCAGGTGACTGTGACCGAGGTCCGGACACCATTATCTCTTCCTTGCCCATTTCTAACGTTCGCGAACGATGGCATTTTACAGGAAGCGCCTTCACGGCGGGAAGCCGGGCCCGCAGTGGCTGACCAACAGAGGTCAGTCCGGACCAGCAGGCGGAAAAGGAGCGCGGTGCGGACTGAAACGTCACCGCAAAGGTATAATTCGTGTTTAAATTTTCAGAGCAACGTTCCTAGGAAGCATCTGAGTGCTCATGATCTTTATAGGAGAAAAAGCGCTCGCCGGACTGCGGGCGCGGAAGTTGCCGATCCAACCCACACCGGCCAGGCTCCAGCGCCCGGCCTGGAGGGGGAGGCAAGCGCAAGACACGGGCCGGATCCTTCTCCAACGGAGGACACCGACAGACTGTCCGCCACCAAGTCTGAGGTGGAGAGCGCCATGAACCATAGGCGCCGCCGGATAGTATTTCGAGAAGCGTGCTTCTCCCTTGAGGCATTGGACGCCTTTAACGCAGGGGACGCACACCTCCGTGCCACTCAAGATGGTTTTACCAGAGCCACGGAGCAGTATGCGAAAGACATACGGGTAAGGGAATTTTAATGGTTATATATACCAGTAGCCGCCGAGACTTAAAGTAGTTATGTTAACTGATTTAAGGATCATTTGAAACGCAGGCTCTTATCGAGAAGAATGCCCAGCTGTCTCAGGAGCTGCAAGAATGCAAGGCCCAACTTGAGGCCGCACTTGCTGCCGCAGGAGGAGACGCAGAGACCCCTCCTGGTAACACATTTTTATTAATATAAGCGCTATGCGACGTGCGCGCAAGTCTAATAGTGACATTGCAGGTGCCGCCGGACAAGATCCGGACAGGCAAGAATTACTGCGCCAGCTAAAGGCCGGCGAGAGAGTGCTGAATAGGGTGCAGCAAGAAAGGAACCAGCTCCAAGATGCCAACGCCAAGCTCGGTGAAGAGCTGAAAGGCGCTCAAGCCGGGCTGTCCAGCTCCATCAAGGAGAATCAGCGGTTTCATCGCGGCATTTATAGTAAGTGCTTGAGCGGACTCTTTTGAAAAGAAGAGTTCGGCGAGGAAGTAAATTGACATAGCATGTCTTGTAGGTATACTCACAGGTCGCCCTGCGGAGGAGATGCCCGTATCAATGGGTGATCAACTTCTCGAGCTGTTGCAACTGCTCGAACGAGTTCGGCAGGCAATGAGCGGCGGCGTCCAGGCTTTATGGCCAGCCCTCTCCCTACCAGAGGGCCTTGGGGAGCTTGCGGAGAAGCTTCAGGGAGTGCGGTAGCGCTTCCGTTTGTGGAAGATTTCGGCTTGCCGTCAAGGTGCCAGGGAGGCTTGGGCCATGGTGAAGACGCGTTACAAGAAGGCGGATCCCAACCACATGGCCGAAGTTGGGCCGGTGGGGCCCGATGGGAAGGAGATCCCTGTGAGTTTAGTGTACAACCAAGTAGAGTTGGCTGCTAAATTTTCCCAACGGGACTGTTAGTTAGACAGCCTGTTAGACGAGATTGAGGAGGAATACAATCAGTAAATTTGACAATGTATGTCTTCCTTTAAAGTGACATGTGAAATGCCTTCTAGCCAGATTGTAGATCGTTTGTCTTCGCCAACCTTTTCGCTTCAACCTCGGGACCCTAGAGTCCGGAGTGTGTCCGAATACCTTTTTGGTTAAGAAACAACCGTGGTATGCATGGAGACCAGGCGTAGGGGTCATTAGTGCTTTATCAGACAAGTGCCCAACTACTTATGTTATATTACATGGTTAGTAAGAAACATCTTCCAGGGAGAATAGTTTCGTTAAGGGTTCCTTTCCCTGGGAGGCATGCCCTAAAGTGCATGTCCAAACTGCAAAGAAAGCAGAAAAACATCTGGGGGCGGATAGATAAATAGGTAAAAAGTCATCTTTTAAGTCACCGATCGAATATTCCCTTAAGAACACTAGCTTTCGGCTTCACCCAGTCTGAGGTACACATCCGGCTGACCCGGCAGTAACAATCGCAGAGGTGCTCCCTTTACCTCCTAGCCGAACAATCGGGAACGTAGGGGTAAGCACAGGAGCCAGGCAACCCAGCTTGGCCAAAACTTAAGTCATATCGATGCATATAATGGTGAGCAAAAGGTACATGTGGAAGCTTGACACATGTGTTGGGCATAAAACCCTTATAATTTGAGCTTCCGTAAAAGAAGCCCCCAGGTATAATGAGTGCGGATGGCACATCAAATATATGCGAAAAATGCGAAAGTAGGCCCTTAAGGGCTTTTTAGTAAAAAGGTTATGGAAAGAGAAACAAAAGATAGCCGAAGTGTAAAAATATGGACGGAGGAAGGAGACGAACTCTTAGTTCGGCGCTAGGCATAGAATCTTCGGAGGCGGGCTGCGTTCCATGGGTTCGGCTCGAGTCGGTTATCCGACGCATTTCATAGACGGTATGCCCCGCCGGTCAGGACTTGATCAATAATGAAGGGGCCCTCCCATTTGGGCTTGAGCTTGTCCTCTTTCTTGTCCGGCAGGCGTAGAACTAGTTCCCCAACGTTGTAAGTCTTGGCCCGTACTTCTCTGCTTTGATATCTTCGGGCCTGCTGCTGATAGAATGCGGAACGAGCCTTGGCGATGTCGTGTTCTTCCTCCAATGTGTCCAAGCTGTCCTGCCGATCAAGCTCGGCCTCTCTTTCTTCGTACATGCACACTCGAGGTGAGTCATGAATAATGTCGCAGGGCAAGACTGCCTCTGCGCCGTATACCATAAAGAATGGTGTGAATCCGGTGGTGCGGTTAGGCGTTGTCCGCAGCCCCCAGAGTACGGAGTCAAGCTCCTCGACCTAGTGCGTGTCAGATTTAGTAAGTGACCGCACTAGTCAGGGTTTAATGCCGCTCATTATTAGACCATTTTCTCGTTCCACTTGACCGTTGGTTTGAGGGTGATAGACTGAAGCATAGTCGAGCTTGATGCCCATATTTTTGCACCATGACTTGACCTCATCGGCTGTGAAGTTCATGTCGTTGTCGGTGATGATGCTGTGGGGGACTCCGTACCGGTGTACTACCCCGGATATAAAGTCTATCACTGGTCCGGACTTTGCCGTTTTGACCGGTTTGGCCTCTATCCATTTGGTGAATTTATCCACCATGACCAATAGGTATCTTTGCTTGTGGGTTCCCCCTTTTAGGGGTCCAACCATATCAAGCCCCCAGACCGCGAACGGCCAGGTAATGGGTATAGTTTTGAGGGCGGTGGGCGGCATGTGGCTCTGATTAGCAAAGAGTTGACAACCAAGGCATTTCTGGACTAAGTCCTGGGCATCTGCCCGGGCCATCGGCCAATAAAATCATGTGCGGAATGCCTTTCCTACAACGGCCCGGGCTGCTGCGTGGTGTCCGCCTAGTCCGGCATGAATTTCAGCCAGGAGGCTTCGCCCTTCCTCTTCGGAGATGCACCTTTGAAGGACTCCGGTTGTACTTTTCTTATAAAGTTCTCCCTCATGGACCTTGTAGGCCTTCGATCGCCGGACTATGCAGCGGGCCTCGTTTTGGTCTTCGGGAAGTTCCTGCCTAAGCAAGTAGGCTAGGAAAGGTTCTGTCCACGGGGCGATTACTGCCATTATGACGTGGGCTGAAGGTGCTATGTCATCGGCTGAATCGCCGATTGGCGCGGTTTTTTCCGGTTTGTCACTTCCGAGCTCCTCTTCCCATAGTACGGATGGCTTGAAGAGCCGTTCCAGGAAGATATTTGGAGGGACAGCATCACGTTTGGCACCGATGCATGCCAGTATGTCGGCCGCTTGGTTATTATCTTAGGCTATGTGATGGAATTCGAGTCCTTCAAACCGAGCTGACATTTTTAGGACAGCGTTGCGATATGCTGCCATTTTTGGATCCTTGGCGTCAAAGTCTCCGTTTATTTGGGATATTGCAAGGTTTGAATCCCCGTGCACCTCTAGGCATTGAATGCCCATGGAGACTGCCATCCGGAGACCATGTAACAGGGCCTCGTATTCGGCTGCGTTGTTGGAGTCCGTGTACATTATTTGAAGTACATACTGGACTGTGTCTCCGGTTGGGGACGTCAATACGACGCCAGCCCCCAGTCCGGCCAACATTTTAGAGCCTTCGAAATGCATAGTCCAATTGGAGTATGCGCCGTACTCTTTAGGGTGTTCGGCTTCGGTCCATTCGGCGACAAAGTCAGCCAAAACTTGTGACTTTATAGCTCGCCGAGGTTTGTAAGTTATATCGAATGGTAAGACCTCGATGGCCCATTTTGCAATCTTGCCCATTCCGTCGCGGTTATTTATAATGTCATTGAGTGGTACTTCAGAGGCCACTGTTATCGAACACTCTTGAAAGTAGTACCGGAGCTTCCGGGACGCCATGAACACCGCATATGCTATCTTCTGATAGTGCGGGTAACGGGACTTGCAGGGGGTTAACACAGTGGATACATACTACACTGGTTTTTGAAGAGGGAATTTGTGCCCTTCTGTCTCTCGTTCGACGACGAGGACCGTGCTTACAACTTGATGCGTTGCTTCGATGTATAACAACATTGGTTCGCCCAGATTGGGCGCAGCCAGGACCGGATTTGTTGCCAATATGGCCTTTATTTCTTTGAGTCTGGCAGTGGCAGCATCCGTCCACTCGAAGTGTTCGGTGTGCCTGAGGAGGCGATAGAGGGGCAACGCCTTTTCTCCTAGACGGGAGATAAAGCGGCTTAGAGCTGCCACGCATCCTGTTAATTTTTGTATTTGTTTGAGGTCTTTTGGAATGTCCAACTGTGGCAGAGCTCGGATTTTAGCCGGGTTTGCTTCGATTCCTCTACCGGACACGATAAAGCCCAGCAGCTTTCCAGCTGGTACGCCGAAAACACATTTTTCCGGATTCAACTTGATGTCGTATGCTCTGAGGTTGTCGAACGTGAGCCTCAAATCGTCTACTAGAGTTTCGACGTGTTTTGTTTTGACGACTACGTCGTCTACGTATGCCTCGACTGTTTTGCCGATCTGGGTAGCCAGACATGTTTGAATCATGCGATGATATGTTGCGCCGGCATTTTTAAGTCCGAAGGGCATCGTGTTGAAGCAGAATGGTCCATAAGGGGTGATGAATGCCGTGGCGGCTTGGTCTGCTTCCGCCATCTTGATTTGATGATAGCCAGAGTATGCGTCGAGGAAACACAATGAATCGTGCCCTGCGGTAGCATCGATAATTTGGTCGATGCGAGGGAGAGGGAAGGGATCCTTTGGGCAAGCCTTATTGAGGTCTTTAAAATCGACACAAAGGCGCCAGGATTTGTCCTTCTTTGGCACCATAACCAGATTTGCTAGCCAATCCGGATGTTTGATATCTCTGATGAATCCGGCTTCCAATAGTTTGGCTAGCTCTTCTCCCATTGCCTGTCTTTTGGGTTCGGAAAATCGTCGAAGAGCCTGTTTGACTGTCTTAAATCCTTTTAGGATGTTTAGGCTGTGTTCTGCCAATCTGCGTGGGATTCTGGGCATATCTGAAGGATGCCAGGCGAAAATGTCCCAATTTTCCCGAAGGAATTCGCGTAGTGCGGCGTCTACTTTGAGGTTCAATTTGATGATAGCCGTAGTGGAGGCCGTCTTTGTTGGGTCCATTGGATGGACCTGGAATTTTGTTATTTCATCTGCTGGTTTGAAGGAGGTGGACTTGGATCTTTTATCGAGTATCACATCGTCCCTGTTCACCTAGAGCGCAGCGCGGTGAGTTCTTCTGCTGCTAAGGCTTCGGATAGTGCCTCGAGGGCTAGTGCGGCTGTCTTGTTTTCGGCGCGGAGTGCTATGTCCGGATCACTAGCAAGAGTGATTATTCCGCCGGGCCCAGGCATTTTGAGCTTCATGTACCCGTAATGAGGTACTGCTTGAAAGATTGTGAATGCCTCTCGTCCTAATATAGTGTGATATCCGCTGCTGAATGGGGCCACTTGGAACGTGACTTCTTCGGATCTGTAATTGTCCGGCGGGCCGAACACCACATCGAGTGTGATTTTTCCGGTGCAGCGCGCTTCCCGGCTAGGGATTATTCCTCTGAAGGTTGTGCTGCTTCGCTCAATACGGCTCCAATCGATTTCCATTTTTCGCAGACTTTCCTCGTAAATGAGGTTCAGTCCGCTGCCGCCATCCATGAGGACTTTTGTCAGTCGAAAGCCTCCACTATGGGACTAAGCACCAGTGCGGCTGGCGCTCTGGCTGTTCGGAATTTAGGCTCATCGCTGGCGTTGAAGGTAATAGCCGTGTTGCTCCATGGATTTGCTGTTGCTACTTGGTAGACTTCGGCGAGTCCGCGGATTGTTCGCTTTCGCATATTGTTTGATGCGAAGGTCTCGAAGACTGTTGATACCATACTGGTATTGTTGGAGTGGTTTCCCGGGGCTAGAAGCTCCTCGCCACTTTTGGCCACCTGCCGTAATATCCAACATGCTCGAAGGCTATGTGTTGGGACGGCTCCCTCTGTACTATGAAGTTTACAGGGTCCATTGAGCCATCCCTCCAGTACGGTTCCGTGCCCCTTATTGGGTTTTTGCTTTTTCTTTTTTGCATCTGGGGCCTGAGTGTGAGGCACCCTTTCGTTGCGAACTGGGGTTGGGGCCGGATTATCCCAAAATTGGTTTTCGGTTTTCCGGAAGCTCTCCATCGCACAGTACTTTCGTACTATGGACGCCAGATCGGCGAAATGTGTAATTTTGCGATGATCGATGGCGTTCAATATTCCCTTGTCCGTGCAATTATTGCAGAAGATTGAGATTGCGTTTTCCTCTCGGCAGTCCTTTATCCTGTCCATAACCAGGAGGAATCTGGCCCAGTAGTGATGTACCATTTCAGCGGGCTCTTGCCGTATTAGAGATAGAACGCATATGTCGGGGCGGGTGGGTGGACTAGAGTCCGGATCCCTGCCCATCTTGGGGCTCAAAGGCCGAGGAGTTTCCGAATTTGGAAGCTTGGGTTGCTGGACACGATCCAACAAGTCCGGAGCGATGCATGGTATTACGTTCAATGCTCGATCGAAGTCCGTCCCTCCGCGGAAATCCGGCATGGAGGGTTCGGGAGTCCGGACATGAATAGTTTTCAATCCAGGCGAAGAGTTGTCGTATTGCTCCTCTACCACTGCGACGTGGTGGGTGGCCTGGGGAGAGTTAATCTCTCTCAGATCGGTTTTAAGCCCAATCTGGTTGTAGTCCGTAGCGACTCCCAGGGCGGCGATGCGATCCAAGAGCTCGTTAACAGACGAGAGCTCTATTGGATCCAACTGTTCGGCAGCTTTCGAGCTGACGCGAAGATTGCTTCTGACGACTTGAGAAGTTATTATCGAAGCGGCGACCGGACAGGCGTTCATAAGAAAACCACCTATCCGGATAGTTTGGCCGGCGGCCAAGGCCCCTTCGGCGAAAACACCGTCTTTGAAGACGGGTGGAGGCATCCGTCCTATCGGTGACGACACAGAGGAACTCTCAATGAAAGCACCAATGTCGGTGTCAAAACCGGCGGATCTCGGGTAGGGGGTCCCGAACTGTGCGTCTAGGCGGATGGTAATAGGAGACGAGGGACACGATGTTTTACCCAGGTTTGGGCCCTCTCGATGGAGGTAAAACCCTACATCCTGCTTGATTAATATTGATGATATGGGTAGTACAAGAGTGGATCTACCACGAGATCAAGGAGGCTAAACCCTAAAGCTAGCCTATGGTATGATTGTTGTAATGTATGTTGTCCTACGGACTAAAGCCCTCCGGTTTATATAGACACCGGAGGAGGCTAGGGTTACACAGAGTCGGTTACAATGGTAGGAGATCTACATATCCGTATTGCCAAGCTTGCCTTCCACGCCAAGGAAAGTCCCATCCGGACACGGGACGGAGTCTTCAATCTTGTACTTCGTAGTCTTGGAGTCCGGCTGACGATAATAGTCCGGCTGTCCGGACACCCCCTAGTCCAGGACTCCCTCAAGAACCATAAGGCAACCCTGAAGATGGCACAGGAGACCGAGGCCACCCTCAAAGCCGAATATGAGACCAAGGCGGCGAGCTGGGCTGAGGCGAGGCAAGCGCTGAGCGAAGGCTATAGCCGGATTGAAGATTTGATTGATGGTAGGCCGCCTTCTTCTTCGTCCCTTTGCTCGCCCCTTGCCATCTGGTCTGTCTTCTGATTTGTTCTACTTCTTTCTTCTTTGTGCAGATTACTTCCCCGGTTACTCCCTTGCTGCCAACCAAGCCATCAAGGCTCATCGTGATGCATGACGGTAGGCTGGGGTTGAGATCGCGCCGGACGCCAGCCGATCGCTTGAAGAGCAGCTTTTGGCGATTCAAGCCCGCCTCCAGCCGGCTTCCCGTATGCTCTGCCGTCTTCAGCGTGCCGGGGCGCAGGTGCTGGCCGCCCTCTGGCCCGGAGAGGTGGTTCCCTGCACCCCCAGTCGGACTGCCGACTGGCTGGAGGTAGCAGTCGGCCGCTTCGAGGCCTGGAAGGCTTCTGGAGCTCGGTCCGGCGCCAGCGGGTGCTAGAGTTCGTCCGGGCTTGGTATCCTGGGCTGAATTTGGCCCAGCTGAGCACCTGGCGGCAGGAGGCTAATGAGGAGCTGGAGGCGGTGCGGCCGGCTATCATCCAGCGCACCTCGGTGATCGCCGACTACACCGACACCAGCGCCTTTGCCCCTGAGGTAAATGAGGACGGCATCGCTCAACCGGAGGAGTGGTTCGGGCTGAACCCGGCAGTAGGTGAAGACTCGGCGGAGGAGATCGATTCCAGCGATGAGGGCGAAGAGGAAGAGGAGGAGGATGGTGAAGACATCGTGCCAGACGGTGGAGCGACCAGCCAGCCTAAGCCTGATCGTGCCTCTAGCAACGAGGCGCGTGCGAGCACGCCGCCTGCAGCAGGTGATGATCATGCCGAGACTTGTTAGCCAGCCACTCCTCCAGCCAGCGCTGCCGTCTCCACCAACCTGCCCGACTCACCTGTTGCTCCCTTGGCCTGATTCGCCGTCTTTGCTTTCCTGCTCGTTACTCTTTGAATAACTTTTATTAAATTTGCGCAGTTGCACCCACTAGGGGTGTATTCAAACTATGTTGAATGTTGGCCTTTCGAAGGCCTTTTGTGTAAATATAATCATGCATGTGCTTGGCTTCCGTTCATACTTGCTTTTCATCCTTTGGCTATTTCCTTTGCCGCCCTCCCTTGGTCACCGCCTTCCCAGCCGGATAGCTGCTCTGCAGTCTGTGCCTGGGGAAGGGCTTGGCCGTCTGGAGGACAAGTACTCGAGCTTTCTTAGATTGTAGCAAGGTGAATGGGAAGCCGGCTAGCCGGCTGCTCTGAGAGCCGGTTGGCGGGGTGGGAGGCCGGCTTGTATTATATAAGTTCGTTAGTCCTTAGCCGTTTTTCATGTGGGCATCCTTTCCTGCCTTTGGCTCTTGCCAGCCGGACAGTCGATTCTTCGAGCTGCAACTTTCAACAAGAGAGGGCTTGGGTGCCGGCACACTACTTGTCTGACTGCAGGTGGAACTTGAATATAACTCAAGGCGGCAAGTCCCCGGGCCTACTGATCGAACCCGGTGCTGGACGAGAAAACAAATGTAGTAACATAATCATAGTCCCCGAGTGCTCCTCGGGGGGCCCGTTGTCTCGTACTTAATACAAATGGTAGCGTGGTACATACTGCATTTTAACTGTAAAATCTTTGGAGGAGATTGGCGTTCCATGGTCGTTCCGACTCTTTGCCGGAATCATCTCTCTTGCGTGCCTTCGGCTTCTACGCGTCGATCAGGTAGTAGGAGTCGTTGCCTAAAGCCCTGCTTATGACGAAGGGGCCTTCCCAAGGGGCCGAGAGCTTGTGCTGGCCGGCTATTCACTGGATCAGCCGGAGCACAAGATCACCCTCTTGGAAGGATCTTGGCTTGACCTTCCGGCTGTGGTAACGGCGTAGACCCTGCTGGTAGATGGCGGACCGACTGAGGGCTAACTGCCGGCCTTCTTCCAGCAGGTCGACGCCGTCTTCTCGCGCTTCCTTGGCCTCCGCCTCCGTGTACATGGTGACCCGAGGTGAGTCCAACTCAATGTCAGTTGGGACGACAGCCTCGGCACCATATACAGGGAAGAAAGGGGTGAAGCCGGTTGACTTGTTCGGGGTAGTGCGCAAACTCCAGAGGACGGACGGCAGCTCGTCGAGCCAACAACCGGCCGAACGCTCCAGTGGCACGACCAATTGGGGCTTGATGCCAGAGAGGATGAGGCCGTTTTCTCGCTCGACTTGGCCGTTTGACTGCGGGTGGGCAACGGACGCTAAGTCCAGTCGGATGCCCTGTGTTGCGCAGAAACGTGCCAGTGCTCCCTTGGAAAAATTCATGTCGTTGTCGGTGATGATGCTGTGTGGTATGCCATACCAGGTTATAATATCTGCAATGAATGTCATGGTAGTTGGCCCATTCACCTTCTTGATCGGCTTTGCTTCAATCCACTTGGTAAATTTGTCCACGGCGACGAGCAGATGTGTCATACCGCCGCGCGCCGTCTTGAATGGGCCCACCATGTCCAGTCCCCAGACCTCAAAAGGCCAGGTGAGGGGGATGGTCTTGAGTGCAGAAGCCGGCAGGTGTTGCTTGGAGCCGAAGACTTGACACCCTTTGCAGTGTTTGACTAACTCCTTGGCGTCTTCCAAAGCAGTCAGCCGGAAGAATCCATGGAGGAAAGCTTTGGCGACGAGTGATCTTGAGGCCGAGTGGTGGCCACATTCGCCTTGGTGGATGTCCTTGAGGATTGCTATGCCCTTCTCTGGCTCGACGCAGCGCTGGAAGACTCCAATGACGCTGTGCCTAACGAGCTCTCGGTTCACTACTGTGTATGCTCCGGCTCGGCGTTGGACTTGTCTTGCCGATATCTCCTCAGTTGGTAGCTCTCTGTTTACCAGGAAGTTGAGGATGGGCTGGGCCCATGATGGAGCTCTGACTTCTACTATTGTCAAAACGGCTACTGCGATCCGGGCGGGTGGGCTGGGTGGTGAAGAGTTGGAGTCGGTTACCGATTGTTGTGTCGATCCAGTCCCCGGGCCGACTGCAGTAGTCCCCGGGCCGGGTTCTGAAGTCCCCGGGTCATGTGCGACTCTAGCAGTCCCCGAGCCGCCTGTCGAAGTCCCCGAGCTGCCTGTCAAAGTCCCCGAGCCGCCTGCTTGCTTCCCCAAGCCGCCTGCTTGCTTCCCCAAGCCGGATCCGACTGCGTCGGGATCAGGTGGTACGAAGATGGAATCAGATTCTAGAGACGGCTTGACAGACGGCTTGAGGATGCGTTGGAGAGAGACGCCGGTTGGTACAGCTTGTCGGGTGGAGCCTATTCGTGCCAGGGCATCTGCTTGCTCGTTGTCGGCCCGTGGCACGTGGAGGAACTCACATCCTTCAAAATTTCCGCTGAGCTGCTGAACGAGGAAGCGGTAGCTCGCCATGTTTGCGTCCTTGGCGTCCCAGTCGTCGGATGATTCCTGGACTACCAAATCCGAGTCGCCATAGCACAGGATCCGGAGGATGCCGAGTTCTTTGGCTAGCCGGAGCCCGTGTATGAGCGCCTCGTACTCGGCCACATTGTTGGAGGCGGCAAAATGAATTTGCAATGTGTCTTTGAGCTTGTCGCCCTTGGGAGAGGTGAGGACGATGCCGACTCCCAAGCCGGTGCGCATCTTGGATACATCGAAGTACATCCGCGAATGAGTGGAGTCGGGGGCCGGTGGCAGGTACTGGGTCTCGGCCCAGTCGACAAGGAAGTCGGCCAATGCCTGGGACTTGATGGCGGTGCGAGGCTGGTAGAAGATCGTATAAGGAGCTAGCGCAATGGCCCATTTTGCCACTCGGCCGGATGCATCCTGGCTGCCTATGATCTCGGCGAGCGGGGCAGTACATACGACCGTGCTGGGGTGCTCTTGAAAGTAGGGCTTGGGCTTCTTGGTGGTGAAGTACACCACATCTGCTGATAGTGTGGGTAGTTCTGCTTCGAGGTGGACAGCACTTCACTCAGATAATATACCGGCCTCTGGACTAACTGAGCTCGGCCTTCTTCTGGGCGCTGAACCACGATAATGGTGCTGACCACCCGGCTAGTGGCAGCAATGTAAAGGAGCATGGGCTCTTTCTCAGTCGGTGCCACCAAGACGGGCGGCGTAGTCGGCATCTTCTTTAGCTCATGGAAAGCTTGGTCTGCTTGGTCGTTCCACTCGAAGTGAGTGGACTTCTTCATGAGTCGGTAGAGGGGGAGAGCTTTCTCTCCAAGCCGGCTGATGAAGTGGTTCAGGGAGGCCAGGCATCCGGTAAATTTTTGGACGTCTCGTAGCTTGGTAGTAATCTCCATTCTCTCTATGGACTTGATCTTCACCGGGTTGCATTCGATGCCGCGTTCGAAGACCAGTAAGCCTAAAAGCTTGCCGGCTGGCACCCCGAACACGCATTTCTCGGGGTTGAGCTTGATCTGAAACTGGCGCAAGTTTTCAAATGTCTCTCTGAGGTCTTCCAGCAAGGTGCCGCGCTTCTCCGTCTTCACCACAACATCGTCTACATAGACGTGGGCATTTCTGCTGAGCTATTTGAGGAGGCATTTCTGCATGCAACACTAGAAAGTGGCACCAGCATTTCTCAAGCCGAATGTCATAGACATGTAGCAGAAAGCTCCGAATGGTGTGATGAAGGCGGTCTTCAGTTGGTCAGCCGGATCCAACTTTATCTGGTGGTAGCCTGAGTAAGCATCCAAGAGGCTCAACAGCTCGCATCCGGCTGTGGAGTCTATCACTTGATCAACCCTTGGCGAAGCAAAGGGATCTTTGGGGCAGGCTTTGTTGAGGCCGGTGTAGTCAATGCACATGCGACACTGCTTGTTTTTCTTCAACACCAGGACCGGGTTGGCAAGCCACTCTGGGAAGAACACCTCCATAATGAAGCCGCCTGCTAGAAGCCGGGTTATTTCTTCTCCGACAACTCTTCTCTTCTCTTCCGATAGGTGGCGCAAGGGCTGCTTGACCGGCTTGGCGTCCGATCAGACGTGTAGCTTGTGCTCAGCGAAATCCGTCGAGACACCCGACATGTCTTTGGGAGACCACGCAAAGATGTCCCGATTCTCACAGAGGAAATCGACGAGCTCACTTTCCTATTTGCTGTCAAGGCCGGTGCCCACGACAGCGTGCCTCTCCGGGTGCTCCGGGTCTAGAGGTATCTTCTTTGTTTCTTTGGCCGGCTGGAAAGAACCCTGAGCATCATATTCCTTGGGGTCGGGGGACAGGGCCGGCTGCTTGCCGGCCATGGCCACGAGTCAGTCCAGCATCTTTTTCTCTTCAGCAATCATGAGGGATTCGGCCAGCCGGCCGCTGGCTGCCGCACACTCAGAGGATTTCTTGTAGTCTCTGGCTA
This sequence comes from Triticum dicoccoides, assembly GCF_002162155.2. NCBI lineage: Eukaryota > Viridiplantae > Streptophyta > Magnoliopsida > Poales > Poaceae > Triticum > Triticum dicoccoides. Next base: position 650,918,539 of record NC_041386.1, read on the forward strand.
CGGTAATGATGCCCTTGGAACTCGGCATCTTCATATTTAGGTAGGCGTAGTGGGGCACAGCCATGAACTTGGCCAGAGGAGGTCGGCCAAGCAATGCGTGGTAAGGGCTCTCCAGATCCACTACTTCAAACCATATTGCTTCTCGGCGGAAATGATCCTTATCTCCAAAGAGAACATCTATCTTGATCTTGCCGATTGGTGAGCAGGACAGGCCAGGTACGATGTCGTGGAACACAGTCCGACTAGGCATGAGCTGCTTCGTCTTGATGTTCAGCTTCTCCATGGTGTCTCGGTACAGTATGTTGATGCTGCTCCCGCCATCTATCAGCACGCGGGAGAAACGGGCAGCTCGCCTTTCTGTTGCGAGGGTGGCGTCCAAAACAAATGCATAAGAGCCGGGAGACGGCATCACCACTCGGTGATCGGCCCGGCTCCAGCTGATAGGCTTCTCCGACCAGTGCATGAACTCAGGGTTGTTGGAGGCAACCGCATTGACTTCTTGGTGCTATCGGTGTCGGCTGCGCCGGTCTTCAGGCTGGCTTGTAAAGACGACGTAGGCGGCATGCTCGTCGGGTAACTCGTCTTGAACAGCCCAGACCGCAGGCCGAGCGGCCAGCTGCTGAGGAGCCGGAGGCGGCTAACTAGCAGGCGGAGGCGGCACCAGCCCTTCGCCCTTGGAGATTCGTGTGAGCCAATGGCATTTCCGAGTCATGTGGTTGGACGCCTTCGCGCCGTTGTGGAACTTGCAGGGGCATCAAGGGCTTGCTCATAGGAGAAAGCTGACTGCGAAGCCGGCCTGCCGCCCTTCTACTTCTTGGGCGCGGGCCGCTCTTCGAGCTGTTCTTCTTTGACTGTGGCCACTTGCCGACTGGTGGAAGGCGGCATAGGGGCCTTGCGCTTGTTGTCGTTCTGGTACGGGTGTCGGTTGGAGTCTCCAGCCGGCGTCTTGGGAGCCGGAGCGAGCACCTTCCCGGAGGCGTGTACTCGGAGCTCGGTCTTCATTGAAGAGTCAACCGTGGCATACTTGTCTGCTATGATCAGCAGCTCGTCCAGGGTAGTCGTCTCGTCGCAGAGGAGTCAGTGCTTGAGGAGGGTGCCTTCTCGGCACCCGGCGGTGAAGTACTCTATGGCTTGAACCTCGTGCACCCCCTCACAGGAGTTGCGGAGCTCGGCCCAACGCGTGAGGTAGTCACGAGACGACTCGTCGGGCCCTTGAAAACACAAGGAGAGCTGTCAGGGCTTGGGAGCCCATTTGTAGGTGCTGGGAAGTTGCGGATGAAGGCTTTGGTGAAGTCTAGCCAGCTGTTGACGCTGTAAGGCTTGAGGCTATTGAGCCAGGTGCGCGCCGTGCCTTGGAGCATGAGGGGGACATATTTTACGGCAACACGCCTGTTGCCGTTTGCTATGCGAACCACAGTGGAGTAATCGATCAACCAATCTTCCGGCTTTACGGAGCCGTTGTGCTTGGGCGTGTCTCTCGGGAGCGAGAACCCTTTGGGGAAGGGCTCGTCGCGGATGCGGGGGCCAAAGCAAGGCGGGCCGACATTGTCTTCTTCTTCTAGCGCCAGGGATCGCGCTAGGCGATCGATCCTATGGCGGGCATCGTTCTCGCCGACTCCTTCGCGGCGGCCTAGTCGGCCGCTGAGAGTCGGATGTGTGACAGGCGGTGGGGTGGGATATCTCTCCCCGCGAGGCAGAGGTGGAGGCGGATCGCCTCGTCGTTCCACAGCCCGAGGGCAGCCTTCTGCATCACGCTTGATGGTGATTCGAGTCCGGCTGTGGCTAGCAGCCAGCTCCTTTTCTTGCCTTGTGCGGGCGTCGCCAGCAGTCGGCGTCCGCGACGTCGCACTGTGCTCTCGGCGTGGGGCAGGACTTCCAGCGTGGACGCCGGCTTCGTGCCGCTCTGCGGCCACGTCGATCAACTATTGGATGTGTCTGGTCATGTAGGGGAGCTCGTCGGCCCCAAGCCCATGCAGCTCGTCCACGACCGATTGGGCGGCGCGTAGGTTCTTGAGGGGCATGGCATAGACTGGGCAGTCTGCTCCCAGCATGTTGGCGATGGCCGCGCCGCGCTTCATGACGACACCAGCCTGGCTCGGCCCGTCGGGAGGCGGCGTACAAAAGGCGGCGCGGTGGACTTCATGCTGGTGAGCCTCAGTGAGGCGTCTCATGGAGGCTATCTTCTGGCCCTCCGCAATGAGGGCAAGGCGGCGTGCTTCCAGCGCCCCGGCGTCGGTGTCGGCCGGGATGGGGACGGACAGGTCGTTCAGCACCGCTTGCAGGGCGTCGTGGGCGTTCTCGCCAGAGGTAACACCGTGGTTGATGACTAGTACCTCGGTGACGGTGCTACCGCTGCATTCGGCTCGAGGAAGAGGGTCATCGAAGATCACCACGTTGGTGGGTAAGGCGTCAAGCGATGCCGTGTCGGAGTCGACAAACATCGGGTCGGTGGAGCCAACCGACTCCAATTCCGCAGCAGGCTCGCTGGAGGCGTAGAGTTGGTCGAGGAGGCTGAGGAGGCGGCTCTCGGGGCATCATGTGCCCATGTCCGACGCGGGATCGTCAGAGATGCGGGCCTCGCCAAGAAGATCGGCGAGGCAGCTCGCCGCGCAGGCGTCGTCGACACCTTGCAGCGTGTCGTGGCAAGCGCCATCGGGCGTGTCGGGCTGGCTATGCTCACTCATGAGGAAATGGGTTCCCGTCCAGAGCAGGTCTCCGGACGATGGTGCACCTGGCCCCACGGTGGGCGCCAAATGTCAGGTGGTAGGTGCGACATATGCCAACGGGTGGCTTATCATTGTGGGAGCCAATAAGACATCGCCGGTGCCTGGAAACGGGATGAGGCGAAGACATGCACGCCGGCGGATCTTACCCAGGTTCGGGGCTCTCCGTGGAGATAACACCCCTAGTCCTGCTCTGCGGGGTCTCCACATGATCACTAGATCAACAAGTGGCTACAAGAGGCTCCTTGAGCTGTTTGGCGAGAGGAAGAAGAAGGGCAAGGCTAGCTCTCTTCTCCCCTCAACGTAGTGTCTAAAACTATCAGAGATCAACCCTTTGCATGGGTGCCCTGTGGGGTTTATATAGGCCTACCCCCCATGGGTAAAATGGTAATCCGGATGGGTGTGGGCCCTAGCCGACTAGTGGGTCCTGCCGGCTACCGGCCTCATGGTCGACAGGTAGGTCCCACCGCTTGGGGTCTTGTCGGGGGCTGGTTACTGTTGCCTCACTCTTGATGACGAGGGCTTTGTCGAGGTAAGCATGGCTATAGTGCCGCCATCTAGCGGGTTCTCACTGTAGCCTTTCCTCATCTTGTCTCCTTAATGGTGCGCATACTTCGAGGGAGGGAGCGAGCCGGCTGGTGAGAGCCGGCTACGTCCTAGGCCGACTGGGGGAAGCGTGGCCGCCTTCGGGTGTCTCTCTGACCGAAGGGGCCCACCGCCTGCGGGACATACTGACAGCTTGTCGTGGGTGGCATCATGGTCAGCATGGCAACAGTGCCACGCCGGACGGGTCGTGGTTGCCCCGTACGGCGTACTACGACGATGCATGCTCCGGGATTCGGGGCGGCAGGCTTCACTGTTGCAACGCCCCATATCATCACCGTTATATGGGTGCAGACTTTGAGGGTACGATCTTGGCCGCCTGCCGGGGGCCGACTACTTGGAGTCAGTCATCTCGTGGCCGGCTTCTTGGAGTCGGCCCTCCCGTGGCTTTCTTCATGACAGTTTAGGGCCGGGCCGCCTTCCGGTAGTCGGCTCGTGAGACAGTCGGCCAGGGGAAGGCGGCCCCATGCCGTGGGGCTTGAAGGCTCGAGCAGCCTATTATTTTTTCAAAGATCCAGGGGGAGCCGGCTAGGCTACCCGTAGTCATTTACTCCGACAGGCTCGGTCCAACCTCGAGCGGTCCTTATCTTCAGAGGATTCGCTGGACCCGGCGGCGATGGACAGCGGGACCCTTCCATCGGTCACCTCTCCCTGGGTCCTGGATGGCGCTGAGGCGTCGTCCCGAAGGATCTCCGACCCGAGAGAGAATCCAGAGGCCGTCAGGGAGGCACCGGAGGGTGAAGCCTTGGCCGCCGGACACATGGGGGAGCAAACCCCCATGGATACTGACGATGGGGGCCGTATCCAACTCTGCCCCAACTGAATATAGTTCCGGAGACATATGTGGCTCCGGAACAAGGCCAACCGCCCCTTTCAAAAGAAGACCATGCGCCTATTCCACCGGTGGCCTCTGTCCATCCAGAGGCACCAGATAATTTGTTGGAAGCGCTGCAAGGCGCTTCCATTGTGGAAGAACACCGTACCCTTATGGGTATGGTGATTGAGAGAATCCAGTCCGTGAAAAGCGGACTGACCGAAGCCTGCACTAGCCTTCTAACAGGCTTTGAGGTAAGTAATGCAATTGTATAAAAAGAATGTCACAGTATAGACTGTAGCCCCTGATACTCTGTCCGGTGTTCGGAAAGAAAAGCCGAACATAGGATCAAATAATTTTCGCAGGAGTCTAATCTAAAATGTCTATGTGAATAAGCAGGCGTCGCTGCTAGCTGCGACCGCTCAAACTGTGGAAGTCTCCGGACTGAGGCGGAATCTGGAGTGGGCCGAGGAAGAGCTCGGTCGCGTGAAGAAGCAGCTGGAGGACAGTCAAGGTATGCAGTAACCTTGTATATATTCAGAAAGGGTGAGTGATTCATGCTGACTAAAGTGCCATGAAATTTATTAGGGGCAACGATCGAAGTAGAGGCCCTCAAGTCGGCGCCGGCCGAGGCTGAGGACAAGGCAGCCAAGGAGCGGGCTGCACGTGAAAAGCATGAGGCCTGGGTCAGTGAGGTCCAGCAAGAGCTCCTGGACCCCGTCAAGAAGTGCGAGTCCTTGGAGCACGACCTTAAGGAGCAAGAGTTTGAACTTGCCAAGGCCCGCCAGAGCGCACACGATGCCCGGGCCGAAGCCCAGGGTGCCCTCTAGGAAATCCAGGCGGCCAAGAAGATCACGGCGGGTAAGGCTTTCATTATGCAGAGCAGATATGTGAAGGAGAGGTTCCTTTTACTTACCCGGATTTGGAGCTCTCCAGGGGCGTTTGTGGATCTGCCGCGCAACATGTCAGATGCTGCGAATTCTATCGGGCCGAAGAGGGGAGCTCTACGGAGAAGTTGTTCTGCTCGCAATACGTTGGACCAGAACATCCAGTGCCCTTTAGCGGTCAGCTGAAATAGCTGGTCGAGCTGCATAGGGCGGACAAACTAGCCATGAAGGATTTGATAATCCGGCTATGGCCTGCCGAAGCCATTCCAAGCAGCTACAACAGACTCATGAAGTGGCTTGTCAGTGCCTGCCCTCGGCTTGAAGCCATCAAGCAGTCGGTCTCTATCGAAGGCGCGTGAATGGCCTTTGCCCGCGCTAAGATGCATTGGGCGAAGATGGACGCCACGAAGCTGATGACTGAGGGACCGCCCGCGGGCAAGGAGCGCCGCACACCCCAACTGTGTTTTGATAGTGACCTGGAGGGATCCTGCCTTGTGGCAGAGCAATGTGCTAAGGATATCATATTCCCATGATTACACTCATGTTATCTTGTCATGTACTATGAAACAGATCTGTCATGTAATATAATGTCTCTTATTCAAAATTTTACCTCCCGTGCGGCCATTTTGTTAAATCTGAGAGTTGGCCAGTCGTCGGCTTCTGCCCCCATGTAGGTATTACGGGGGTGTTTGGGATAAATCTAAACACTCTTTATCCAAGGTTTTGGTCCTTTAAGGAGGTGTTTAGCGCAACGAACCAGGCAATCGGACTATGGGCTTTATTCCTCTCACTTAGCCTTAGGAGTTTGACAAGAAAAATTTGGGCGCAGCCCCTGGTGTTCGGAAGTCCGAACTTGGGGCGCTATACACACTTGCTCGGATAGAAACTGATTCATCGCATAATGCGGAAAAATTGCTAAAGATTTGCAACCTCTCGAACACCTGACCTGCTCTCACTGCATCATGACAGTCAGTTTTCGGCTTTCTCTACTGAGGTGCTCATCCGGAAGAACCGGGACACAATTGCAGTAGTTCTCCCTTTACTACCCTACTCGATATAGCGGAACGTAAGGTAGTAAGCACAGGAGCCGGGCAACCCAACTATTGACCAAAGACATGATTCAGAGTCGATGCATATAATGCTATAAGTTCGGGGTGCCGAACTGTACTGTAAAAGTGTTCGAACTTTGTAGCCGTATTGTGGGGTGTGATGAAGCCCCTGGCGAATTAAGGCATACCAGAGTGTACGGACGCAGGCTTGAGGTAGGCGTAGTGCGGCACCGCATTGAATCGAGCAAATGCGATTCGTCCAAGTAGTGCATGATATCTGCTGTAGAAGGGGACAATATCAAAGATCAATTCTTCGCTTCGGAAATTGTCCGAGGATCCTAAGACCACTTACAGCGTGATTGAGCCCATACAGCAGGCCTCTAGACCTGTATGACACCTTTAAAGGTGGTTTTTGTGGGCTTGATCCTTGAGGGACCGATACCCATTTTGCGCACTGTATCCTGATAGAGCAGGTTCAGGCTACTGCCACCATCCATGAGGACTCGCGTAAGGTGGAATCCATCAATGATTGGGTCGAGGACCAGTACGGTTGAACCGCTGTGACGTATACTGGTCGGATGATCCCTGTGATCAAAAGTGATCGGGCAGGATGACCATGGATTGAACTTTGGGGCGACTGGCTCTATCGCGTAGATGTCGCTGAGTGCATGCTTGCGCTCCCTCTTGGGTATATGGGTAGCATATATCATGTTCACCGTTTTGACTTGGGGAGGAAATTTCTTCTGTCCCCCTGTGTTCGGTGACCGGGGTTCCTCGTCATCGTCCTTGCTTTGCGACCCCTTCTCCTTATTCTCGGTGTTTAACTTGCTGGCCTATTTAAAAACCCAACACTCTCTATTGGTATGATTGGCTGGTTTATCAGGAGTGTTGTGGATTTGACATGGACAATTGAGTATGCGGTCCAAACTGGATGGGCCCGGATTGTTTCTCTTAAATGGCTTCTTCCGCTGACCGGACTTAGAGCCACTGAATTCGGTGTTGACAGCCATGTCTTTGGTGCTATCACCGTTGCTTCAACGCTTGTGTCTGTTGCGTCGGGGCTTGCCATTGCTGTTCCTGGCCTCAGAAGTACTAGGTTCGCTTGCATGATTATTGCTACAAGCTAGCCAGCTATCCTCGCCCGCGCAAAAGCAGGTCATAAGTGCCGTAAGGGCTCTCATGGACTTCGGCTTTTCTTGGCCGAGGTGTCGGGCGAGCCATTCGTCACGGATGCTATGTTTAAAGGCCGCTAAGGCTTCAGCATCCGGACAACCAATGATTTGGTTCTTTTTTAGTTAAGAACCTAGTCCAGAATTTCCTGGCTGACTCTCCGGGCTGTTGAACTATGTGACTTAAGTCGTCGGCATCCGGAGGTCGGACGTATGTGCCTTGAAAGTTGTCGAGGAAGGCATCCTCCAAGTCCTCCCAGCTGCCAATGGAGTTTTTGGGCGGACTGTTCAACCAGTACCTGGCTGGTCCCTTGAGTTTGAGCGTGAGGTATTTGATGGCTTGAAGGTCATCACCGCGGGCCATGCGAATATGGAGAAGAAAATCCTCAATCCATTCCGCGGGGTCTGTTGAGCCATCATATGATTCAATGTTCACGGGTTTCAACCCTTCTGGGAATTCATGTTCCATTACTTTGTCAGTGAAGCAAAGGGGGTGCGCGGCGCCTGTATATTGGGCCAAGTCGTGACATAGCTCAGATGGAGTTCGTCTGCGGTTTTCGGCCCGGACATGATTATGTTTGTCATGTTCAGTCGGATGGTCATCATTGCGCATCGGGGCACGCCCCCGCGATCCATAGATTGATCTTGTCTAACCTGCTTTGTTTTCCAAGTCACGCCGCAGGTCATGTGTGTATCCTCGAGCTGTTGTATTTCTGATTCTACGGCGAGGTAGTGCGGGCCGGTGTTCGGCTCGAGGTGTGATAACCGACAAGTATAGGGGATCGCAATAGTTTCCGATGGTAGAGTATTCAACCCAAATTTATTGATTCGACACAAGGGGAGCCAAAGAATATTCTCAAGTATTAGCAGTTGAGTTGTCAATTCAACCACACCTGGATAACTTAGTACCTACAGCAAAGTATTTAGTAGCAAAGTAGTATGATAGTAATGGTAACAATGATAAAAGTAACAGTAGTAGTTTTGTAGTAATTGTAACAGTAGCAACGATAAAGTAAATAAGCAAAGCACAATATGTGAAAAGCTCGTAGGCATTGGATCAGTGATGGATAATTACGTCAGATGCGATTCCTCATGTAATAGTTATAACATAGGGTGACACAGAACTAGCTCCAATTCATCAATGTAATGTAGGCATGTATTTCGAATATAGTCATACGTGCTTATGGAAAAGAACTTGCATGGCATCTTTTGTCCTACCCTCCCGTGGAAGCAGGGTCCTAGTGGAAACTAAGGGATATTAAGGCCTCCTTTCAATAGAGTACCGGATCAAAGCATTAACACATAGTGAATACATGAAGTCCTCAAACTACGGTCATCAACGAGAAGTATCCCGATTATTGTCACTTCGGGGTTGTCGGATCATAACACATAATAGGTGACTATAGACTTGCGAGATAGGATCAAGAACTCACATATATTCGTGAAAACATAATAGGTTCAAATCTGAAATCATGGCACTCGGGCCCTAGTGACAAGCATTAAGCATAGCAAAGTCATAGCAACATCAATCTCAAAACATAATGGATACTAGGGATCAAACCCTAACAAAACTAACTTGATTACATGGTAAATCTCATCCAACCCATCACCGTCCAGCAAGCCTGCGATGTAATTACTCACGCACGGCGGTGAGCATCATGAAATTGGTGATGGAGGATGGTTGATGACGACGACGGCGATGAATCCCCCTCTCCGAAGCCCCGAACGGACTCCAGATCAGCCCTCCCGAGAGAGAATAGGGCTTGGCGGCGGCTCGTATTGTAAAACGCGATGAAACTTTCTCTCTGATTTTTTCTCTGTGAAAGAGAATATATGGAGTTGGAGTCGAGGTGGGTGGACATCCAGGGAGCCCACGAGGCAGGGGGCGCGCCCAGGGGGAGGGGGGCGCCCCCCACCCTCGTGGACAGCATGTGGGCCCCCTAGCCTTGATTCTTTCACCAGTATTTTTTTTATTTTCCAAAAATAATCTCCGTGGATTTTAAGGTCATTCCGAGAACTTTTGCTTCTGCACAAAAACAACACCATGGTAGTTCTGCTGAAAACAGCGTCAGTGTGGGTTAGTTCCATTCAAATCATGCAAGTTAGAGTTCAAAACAAGGGCAAAAGTGTTTGGAAAAGTAGATACGACGGAGACGTATCAAGTCCCCCAAGCTTAAACCTTTGCTTGTCCTCAAGCAATTCAGTTGACAAACTGAAGTGATAAAGAAAAACTTTTACAAACTCTGTTTGCTCTTGTTGTTGTAAATATATAAAGCTAGCATTCAAGTTTTCAGCAAAGATTATGAACTAACCATATTCATAATAACACTTAGGTCTCATGTTTACTCATATCAATGGCATAATCAACTAGCGAGCAATAATAATAAAACCCGGATGACAACACTTTCTCAAAACAATCATAATATGATATAACAAGATGGTATCTCGCTAGCCCTTTCTGAGACCGCAAAACATAAATGTAGAGCACCCTTAAAGATCAAGGACTGACTAAACATTGTAATTCATGGTAAAAGAGATCCAGTCAAGTCATACCCAATATAAACTAATAGTAATGCATGCAAATGATAGCGGTGCTCTCCAGCGGGTGCCTTTTAATAAGAGGGTGATGACTCAACATAAAAGTAAATAGATAGGCCCTTCGCAGAGGGAAGCAGGGATTTGTCGAGGTGACAGAGATCGATTTTAAAATAGATATGAATAATTTGAGCGGTATACTTTCACTGTCAACATAACAACTATGAGATCTCGATATCTTCCATGCTACACACATAATAGGCGGTTCTCAAACAGAATGGTAAAGTTTATACCCCCCCCCACCACCACCACCACCAACAAGCATCAATCCATGGCTTGCCCGAAACAACAGGTGCCTCCAACTAGCAACAATCCTGGGGGAGTTTTGTTTAATTATTTTGATTTGATTTGATCGTTTGATCATGGGACTGGGACCAACCGAGACCAAAGGCCCCCCTGCCTGGGCTCGGCGCACCGGCCACGTGGAGGACCATCTGTCCCGGTTCGTGTTAGAACCGGGACTAAAGGGGGGAGGTATTAGTAACGACCCATTAGTCCCGGTTCATGAACCAGGACTAAAGGCCCTTACGAACCGTGACTAATAGGTGTTTTTCAATTGGCCAGTTACCAGCCATTTTCTCGTGAATGAGGAGTGGAGTCCACTCCTCTTTAGAATAACCCACCTAGCATGGAAGATACAGACAACCCTAGTTGATACATGAGCTGCTCGAGCATATAAAACAGAATTTCATTTGAAGGTTTGGAGTTCGGCACATACAAATTTACTTGGAACGACCGGTAAATACCGCATATAGGAAGGTATGGCGGACTCATATGGAATAACTTTGGGGTTTATGGAGTTTGGATGCACAAGCAGTATTCCCGCTTAGTACAGGTGAAGGCTAGCAAAAGACTGGGAAGCGACCAACTGAGAGAGCTACAATAGTCATGAACATGCATTAAAATTAATCAACACCAGGTGCAAGCATGAGTAGAATATAATCCACCATGAACATAAATATCGTGAAGGCTATGTTGATTTTGTTTCAACTACATGCGTGAACATGTGCCAAGTAAAGTCACTCAAATCATTCAAAGGAGGATACCACCCTATCATACCACATCACAACCATTTGAATAGCATGTTGGCACGCGAGGTAAACCATTATAAACTCCTAGCTAAAAATTAAGCATGGCATAAGCAACTATAATCTCTAATTATCATTGCAAACATGTTTATTCATAATAGGCTGAATCAGGAATGATGAACTAATCATATTTAAAAAAACAAGAGAGGTCAAGTTCATACCAGCTTCTCTCATCTCAATCAGTCCATCATATATCGTCATTATTGCCTTTCACTTGCACGACCGAATGGTGTGTGTAATAATAATAGTGCACATGCATTGGACTAAGCTGGAATCTGCAAGCATTCAATTCAAGGGAGGAGACAAGGTAATATGGGCTCTTGGTTAAATCAACAATCATGCATACGAGAGCCACTAAACATTTTCATCATGGTCTTCTCCTCTCGATCCCCAAAGGAAAGAAAAGAAATAAAACTATTTACACGGGAAAACTCCCAACAAGTAAAAGAAGAACGAGAAATATTTTTGGGTTTTCTTTTAATTGCTACTACAAGCATGGAAATTAAACTAACTAATTTCTTTGTTTTTATTAAAGTTTATCAAGCACACAAGAAGAAAGGTAGGAAAAGAAATTAAACTAGCATGGATAATACAATGAAAAAGTATGAACAACGACAACTAGACTATTGTGTGAACATGAATGTAATGTTGGTGATAAATATGTACTCCCCCAAGCTTAGGCTTTTGGCCTAAGTTGGTCTATGTCCACGGGTAGCCTGACTGATATCTAAAGTTGTAACTGGGGTCGTACTGAGATGCAACAGCCAATGCCTCCTGAGCTGCGGTATGGCGGCGAGCTGCCTCCGTTCTCCTCTCGTATTCGGTTGCCTCCTCCCTGGTTACAACATATCTTATTTTTGCCTGGTAATCAAAAAGGGCAGGAGCAGGGAGAGTAACATGGACAGCACGACGTCTGTCAAAGATTAGTCGATACTGGAGGAATTGTTCGTTCCTCTCAAGAAAATGATGACTGACCATAGCATTATAATTTAAATAAGCGGGAAGCAACTCCCTATCACCCTCACGTGGAGGTATACCAAGATATTTAGCAACACGGGTCGCATAAATCCCTCCAAACAAATCTCCAGATAAACCATTATTATGCAACCTACGTGCAACAATTGCCCCCAAGTTGTAATCTTTATTACCTAATACAGCACTCTTGAGAACACAAAGATCAGGAACACACATGTGACATGCTTCATCTTTGCCGTTAATGCATCTACCAATGAAAAGAGCAAAATAATGTATAGCCGGAAAATGAATGCTCCCTATGGTAGCTTGTGCTATATCTCTAGATTCTCCCACAGTGATACTAGCAAGAAAGTATTTATATTCAGATTTACGGGGTTCATTAACACTACCCCACTGTGGGAGTTTGCAAGCAGTGGTAAAATCTTCTAGGTCCATGGTATTATCATTGATCATAAATATCAAACAGGACACTTTGAGAATTACACGAAGATGAAAATTTAAACCTTCTCATGAATGAATCAGTCAAATAATAGTACTGAGGACACTTATCTTGCATGAAGTCCTCAAGATCAGCATTACGCACATATGCATAAAGTTCATCCTTGATGCCTGCATTGACCATAAATTCTTCTGACGTTCATTCACAGGGCCGCACATCAGCTTCCCTTGGTGGTTCATCGTCTTGCTCACGCATTGCGCGCCTAGGTGCTTTCTTTCTTGAAGAACAACCTTGGTACATTTTCCTAGACATATTTCTTCCTCTGAAATATTTCTGAAGTTTTTTTAGTAACTCAAAATAAAAGTGGATAAAACTCAACAAGATTGATAGCAACTACTCCCACAAGTGCCTAGGGCCTATATCATGCACTAGAATTACTTGGGACCTCATAAATTTGACATGCAAGCTCAAGAACAGGGTCACCTAGGCAGCAAAAATTTGCAATGAATAAAGCACTAGAACAAAAACTAATTGGACCATTGGAGGAGTCACATACCAAGGAACAATCTTTCAAAGCAGTTTTGTGAATGGAGCATTGAGCAAGGAGATCGAAAATTGCAGCAAAATGAGCTAGAACTCGTGCTTCAGCAGGATGTGGATTTTTTTGGGAGGAAGATGAAGTGTGTGGGTGCAGGAATAAGTGGAGGGGGGCCACCGTGGACCCACGAGGCAGGGGGGCGCGCCCTGGACCCTTGTGGCCAGGTGCTTGCCCCCCTGCTATGTTCTCAGTGCCTAAAACCCTCAAATAATTCAGAAAAAAACATACTAAATTGGTAGGGCATTTGGAGAATTTTTATTTTCGGGATATTTTTTTATTGCATGGATAATTCAGAAAACAGACAGATAATACTATTTTTGCTTTATTTATTCTAAATAACAGAAAGTAAAAAGAGGGTACAGAGGGTTGTGCCTTCTAGTTTCATCCATCTCATGATCATCAAAAAGAATCCACTAACAAGGTTGATCAAGTCTTGTTAACAAACTCATTCCGAGTAACATGGAACTAGAGAAATTTCGAATAACACTAGGTTACCTCAACGGGGATATAAACATCCCCAATAATAAGAATATCATATTTTTTCTTGACAGTAGGAAGAGGAAATTCAAAACCTCCAATAATGATAGTTGGAATTTTTCCAATAGAGTTGATGTTATGAACTTGAGGTTGTTTCCTCGGAAAGTGTACCGTATGCTCATTACCATTAACATGAAAAGTGAAATTGCCTTTGTTGCAATCAATAACAGCCCCTGCAATATTCAAAAAGAGTCTACCAAGGATAATCGACATACTATCGTCCTCGGGAATATCAAGAATAACAAAGTCCGTTAAGATAGTGACATTTGCAACCACAATAGGCACATCCTCACAAATACCAACAGGTGTAGTAGTTGATTTATCAGCCATTTGCAAAGATATTTCAGTAGGTGTCAACTTATTCAATTCAAGTCTACGATATAAAGAGAGAGGCATAACACTAAAACCGGCTCCAAGATCACATAAAGCGGTTTTAACATAGTTTCTTTTAATGGAGCATGGTATAGTTGGTACTCCTGGATCTCCAAGTTTCTTAGGTATTCCACCTTTAAAAGTGTATTTAGCCAGCATGGTTGAAATTTCAGCTTCCGGTATCTTTCTTTTATTTGAAATAATATCCTTCATGTATTTAGCATAAGGATTCACTTTAAGCATATCAGTTAAGCGCATACATAAGAAGATAGGTCTAATGATTTCAGCAAAGCGCTCAAAATCCTCATCATCCTTTTTCTTGGATGGCTTAGGAGGAAAAGGCATGGGTTTTTGAACCCATGGTTCTCTTTCTTTACCGTGCTTCCTAGCAACAAAATCTCTCTTATCATAACGTTGATTCTTTGATTGTGGGTTATCAAGATCAACAGCAGGTTCAATCTCAACATCATTTTTATTACTAGGTTGAGCATCAACATGAACATTATCATTAGCATTATCACTAGGTTCATGTTCATCACCAGATTGTGTCCTGACCGTAGTCCGGCCAGGGCTCTCCTGATAATGAGAGATACTTTAGCAAATTCAGGATGTCACCAAAGGGCGAGTGCTGAAAGATGTCCGTAGCGGTGAACTCCATGATCGGCACCCAATCGGATTCAATTGGTAGGGGCGCGGGAGGTTCAGAGCCCGGCGAGGAATCCGACACCTCGGAGTCACGAGCTTCACAAGGGACAGGGTTGGTATTCGGCTCCATCGCCGTAGAGGTAGCAGCCCCCGAGGCGGTGTCTAGCCACCCATCCTCGATTGCCGCAGTCGGCTCCGGGTTAAGGGTCGGAGCGGACTCGTGTGCAGCCTCCAGGGCACTGTCCGGCAGCAGAGCTAAATCATGCCCATCGTGACAGTGCGGCGCGCTCGGCTGTGGCTCGAATCCGTCGAAGATCAAGTCTCCGCGGATGTCGGCCGTGAAGTTCAAACTTCCAAATCTGACCTGATGGCCAGGGGCGTAGCTTTCAATCTGCTCCAGATGGCCAAGCGAATTGGCCCGCAGTGCAAAGCCGCCGAATACGAAGATCTGTCCGGGGAGAAAAGTCTCACCCTGGATCGTGTTGTTGTTGATGATCGAAGGAGCCATCGGGCCTATAGGTGACGACACAGAGGAACCCTCAATGAAAGCACCAATGTCGGTGTTAAAACCGGTGGATCTCGGGTAGGGGGTCCCGAACTGTGCGTCTAGGCGGATGGTAACAGGAGACAAGGGACACGATGTTTTTACGCAGGTTCGGGCCCTCTCGATGGAGGTAAAACCCTACTTTTGCTTGATTGATATTGATGATATGGGTAGTACAAGAGTGGATCTACCACGAGATCAAGGAGGCTAAACCCTAGAAGCTAGCCTATGGTATGATTGTTGTTCGTCCTATGGACTAAAACCCTCCGGTTTATATAGACACCGGAGAGTGCTAGGGTTACACAGAGTCGGTTACAATGGTAGGAGATCTACATATCCGTATTGCCAAGCTTGCCTTACACACCAAGGAAAGTCCCATCCGGACACGGGACGAAGTCTTCAATCTTATATCTTCATAGTCTTGGAGTCCGGCCAATGATGATAGTTCGGCTATCCGGACACCCCCTAGTCCAGGACTCCCTCAATCATGGACAGTCGACGCGGCTCCTCCTCTCGCGCTCCCAGCCATCAGCCTGGGGATTGGGAGAGATGCTCAGTCCCGCATAGCAAGCTAGTGACGCTCCAAACCAAGGGATTTCTTCCCCCAGCCTTCATGGTTCCGGCTCGAGCCGGACTCGCCACCTATAAGGGTGGAAAGCAAGCGGAGAGCATCCCTGATCCTTCCGAAGGAGAGCGGGTATGCTTTGTCTCTTATCTGATAAGAGGACTCGGATTTCCAATACATTCGTTTCTCCGGGGGCTCCTGGAGTTCTACGGCCTCCAGCTGCACCACCTTACGCCTGCCTCCGTTCTGCACATCGCGGGCTTCGTGGCCCTTTGCGAACTGTTCTTGGGCGTCGAGGCTCATTTTGCACTGTGGAAGAGATTATTCTGCCTTGTACCCCATTCTCATGAGGGGTCAATATATCAAGTGGGTGGAGCCGAGCTATGGTGCAACGCCGGGACCGGATATCTATCCGGAACCCCGAAGAAGGCGTCCGAAGACTGGCCTTCGGAATGGTTTTATATAGAAGACGCCCCGCTACCGGATCCCATTCGGACCGGCCCCCGGAGTTCAGCAATGCTCCCTTGAAGAAACGCCTAAGTTGGCGTCCGTGGAGCTCTCAAAGGGAGAATGACAGGGACGTCCTTTACCTGATGAGCCGAATAAGATTATTAGCTCATTCCGGAATGACCATGATCGGGGTCATGGCTACATGCATTATGTGGGGGGTGCAGCTGCTCCAGTATAGGGGCCACCCCATGTGGGATTTCAATGGGGAGGATGATGCCACCCGTCATGGCCGTAAGGGGCCGGGATCGGTCGCCGATCTGGTGAAGATCTTGTCCGCTCTGTACAAGGGGGGAGAGGAGGATTTCCTCCGTGCAAGTCCATTGAATGGATTTTCTATGAACAACCCTCAAAGCTGGGTTAGCGGACATTTCTTTTTGCCTATCTGATCCATATTCCAATGGTTAAGTATCTCATTTTGTGATTTTGACGCAGGAACTGCGCCGGGCCGTAGAAGATATACACAGCCCGGCTCCACAACCCGAGGATCCAGAACGGTCCCTCGATCCGGCTTCCCAAGAGGATCCGGATATAAAGGTGGAGCGGATCGATGGGGTATTTCACCAACTTAGCATCGACAATGCTTTGGTCGCCATTACGGCCGACTACCCCGAAATACTTCCGGCCTCCCAGGTAACTGTGACCGAAGTCCCGATACCATGACCCATCCATGCTTATCTCTAATTACCGCATACCAATGGTGTTTTGCAGGAGGTGCCTTTGAGGCGGGAAGCCGAGGCCGCGACGACTAGCCAACAAGGGGCAGCCCGGTCCGGATTGAAACGCCGCTGCGATGGTAAGGCGTGTCACCATATTCCCGGGATTGATTCCGGGAAGGTATATTAATGCTGGTGATCCTTTTAGGAAAAAAGAGCGCTCGCCGGACTGTGTCCAGAGAGATGGCCAATCGAGCCTCCCCCGGCCAGGCTCCAATGCCGGGTCCGGAAGCGGAGGTGAACACGAGGCATGCGTCGGATGCTCCTCCGACAGAGGATGCCGACAGACTGTCCGTCACCTACTCCGAGGTGGAGAGCGCCATGAATCACAGGCGTCGCCGGACAGTTCTTCGTGACGCATGTTTCTCCTAAGAGGCATTGAACGCCTTCAATTTGGGAGACGCGCACCTCCGTGCCGCTGAAGATGGTCTAGCCAAAGCCACGGAGCAGTATGTAAAGGACATACGGGTGAGGAGATTTGACAGTTATATATGTCAGTAGCCCCCAAGACTTAAAATAGTTAGGAGAACTGATTTAAGGATCATTTGTTATGCAGGATCTTACGGAAAAGAATACCCGACTGTCTCAGGACCTTGAAGAGTGCAAGGCCCAGCTTGAGGCCGCACTAGCCGCCACAGGGGGAGCCACAGAGGCCCCCTTCGGTAATATATACTTCGAAAGATAAGTAGTTTGTGAAGTGCGGCGTGTGTATAAGTCTGACAATAATATTGCAGATGGCGCAGGACTAGATCCGGACAGGCAACATCTACTACGCCGGTTAAAGGCCGGCGAGAATGTGCTTACAAGGGTGAGGCAAGAGAAAAATAATCTCCAAGATGCCAACACCCTGCTGGGTGAGGAACTGAAGGATGTTCGAGCCCAGCTGTCTGACTCCGTTAAGGAGAATCGGCGGCTTCGTCGCGGCATTTATAGTAAGTGCTTGAGCGAACTTTTGAAAAGAAGAGTTCGTCGAGGAAGTCGATTAACAGAAATATGTCTGTAGGTATGCTCATAGGTCGTCCTGCAGAGGAAATGCCCGATTCAACGGGTAACCTACTTCCCGAGCTGCTGCAACTGCACAAACAAGTTCGGCAGGTGATGAGAGGCGTTGGCCATCCATCTCCCTACCCGAAGGCCTTGGAGAGCTTGCAGAGAAGCTTCAGGGAGCACGGCGGCACTTCCGGCTATGGACGATATCAGCCTGCCGTCAAGGCGCCAGGGAGGCCTGGGCCATGGTGAAGACGCGGTACACGAAGGCTGACCCAAACCACATGGCCGAGGTCGGACCTGTGGGGCCCGATGGGAAGGAGATCCCTGTGAGCTTAGTGTACGGCCAAGTAGAGTTGGCCGCAAAGTATTCCCAGCGGGACTGTAAACTAGACAGCCTATTAGATGGTATTGAAGAGGAATACAATCAGTCAATTTGACTATGTAATTTAAAATGACATGTAAAATGCCTTCTAGCCGAATTGTAGATAGTTTGTCGTAGCGGACCTTTTCGCTTCAACCTCGGGACCCAACAGTCCGGAGTGTGTCCGAATACCCTCGCGGTTATGTAAGAACCGGGGTATGCGTGGAGACCAGGCGTAGGGGTCATGAGTGCTTTATTAGACAAGTTCCCAACTAGTTATGTTATATTACATGGTTAGTAAGAAACATCTTCCAGGGAGAATAGTTCCGTTAGGGGTTCCTTTCCCTGGGAGGCATGCCGTAAAGTGCATGTCCGGACTGCGAAAAAAGCAGAAAAACATCTGGGGGCAGATAAATGAATAAGTAAGAATTCGTCTTTTAGTTCACCGACCGAATATTCCCTTAAGAACGCTAGCTTTTGGCTTCACCCAGTCTGAGGTACATGTCCGGCTGACCCGGCGGTAACAATCGCAGAGGTGCTCCCTTTACCACCTAGCCGAACAATCGGGAACGTAGGGGTAAGCACAGGAGCCAGGCAACCCAGCTTAGCCAAAACTTAAGTCATATCGATGCATATAATGGTGAATAAAAGGTACATGCGGAAATGTGACACATGTGTTGGGCATAAAGCCTGTATAAATAAGCTTCTGTTAAAGAAGCCCCCAGGTATACTAAGCGCGGACAACGTGTCAAGTGTGTGCAAACAGTGCGCAAACGAGCCTTCAACGGCTTCAGAAAAAAGGAGAGAGAAGGAGAGAAATAAAAGACAGTTAAAGTATAAAATGGGCTAGGCGTAGAATCTTCGAAGATGGGCTGCGTTCCATGGGTTCGGCTCAAGTCGGTTGTTCGATGTGTTCCGCAGACGGTATGCTCAGCCGGTCAGGACTTGGTCGATGATGAAGGGACCCTCCCATTTGGGCTTGAGTTTGTCCTTTTTCTTGTCCGGCAGGCGTAGAACTAATTCGCCAACATTGTAAGCTTTGGCCCGTACTTCTCTGCTTTGGTATCTTCGAGAATGCTGTTGATAGAATGAGGAACGGGCTTTTGCCACGTCGCGCTCCTCCTCCAAGGTGTCCAAATTGTCCTGTCGATCGAGCTCGGCTTCTCTTTCTTCGTACATGCGCACGCGAGGTGAGTCATGAATTATGTCGCAGGGCAAAACTGCCTCTGCGCCGTACACCATAAAAAATGGTGTGAATCCGGTAGTGCGATTCGGCGTGGTCCGCAGCCCCCAGAGTACGGAGTCGAGCTCCTCCTTGAGGGACCGCACTAGTCTGGGTTTAATGCCGCTCATGATTAGACCATTTGCTCACTCGACTTGGCCGTTAGTTTGAGGGTGATAGACTGAAGCGTAGTCGAGCTTGATGCCCATGTTTTTGCACCAGAGTTTGACCTCGTCAACCATGAAGTTCGTGCCATTATCACTGATGATGCTATGGGGGACGCCGTAACGGTGTACTACCCCTGATATGAAGTCTATCACCGGTCCAGATTCGGCTGTCTTAACAGGCTTTGCCTCTATCCATTTGGTGAATTTATCTACCATGACCAATAGGTATTTTTGCTTGTGGGTTCCTCCTTTAAGGGGTCCAACCATATCAAGCCCCCAGACCGCGAACGGCCAGGTGATGGGTATAGTTTTGAGGGCGGTAGGTGGCATGTGGCTTTGATTAGCAAAGAGTTGGCATCCGACGCATCGTTGGACCAAGTCCTGAGCATCTGCCCGGGCCGTCGGCCAATAGAATCCTGTACGGAAGGCTTTGCCTACAAGGGCCCGGGCTGCCGCGTGGTGCCCGCCGAGTCCGGCATGAATTTCGGCCAGGAGATTCCGCCCTTCCTCTTCGGAGATACACCTTTCAAGGACTCCAGTTGTGCTTTTCTTATAAAGCTCTCCCTCATGAACCTTATAGGATTTAGATCGCCGCACTATGCAGCGGGCCTCGTTTTGGTCCTCGGGGAGTTCCTGCCTAGTTAGGTAGGCTAGGAATGGTTCTGTCCACGGGGCAATGACTGCCATTATTGTGTGGGCTGACGGTGTTTTTTCGTTGGCAGAACCACCAACTATGTCAGAATATTCGGTGTGGGGTAGTGTGGTTGGGTCCGGGATGTTATTTCTGGACTCTCCCTCCCATAATACGGATGGCTTGAAAAGCCTTTCTAGGAAAATGTTGGGAGGGACGGCATCGCGCTTTACGCCAATGCGTGCCAACATGTCAGCTGCCTAGTTGTTCTCCCGGGCTATATGGTGAAATTCGAGCCCCTCAAACCGAGCTAACATTTTTAGGACGGCGTTGCGATAAGCTGCCATTTTCGGATCCTTGGCATCAAAATCTCCATTTATTTGGGATATCGCGAGGTTTGAATCCCCGCGGACCTCTAGGCGCTGAATGCCCATGGAGACTGCCATCCGGAGACCATGTAGAAGGGCATCTGAAGTATGTATTGGACTGTATCTCCAGTTGGGGACATCAGAACGACGCCAGCCCCCAGGCCAGCCAACATTTTGGAGCAGTGGAAGTGCATGATCCAGTTGGAATATGTGCCGTACTCTTTAGGGAGTTCGCCTTCAGTCCATTCAGCGACGAAGTCGGCAAAAACTTGCGACTTAATAGCTCGCCGTGGCTTGTAGGTTATGTCGAATGGGAGGAGCTCGATGGCCCATTTGGCAATCCGGCCCATTGTGTCGCGGTTGTTTATAATGTCTTTAAGAGGTACTTCGGAGGCTACTGTTATCGAACACTCTTGGAAGTAGTGTCGCAGCTTCCGGGATGCCATGAACACCGCGTATGCTATCTTTTGATAGTGCGGGTACCGTGACTTGCATGGAGTTAGGACAGTGGACACGTAGTAAACTGGTTTTTGGAGAGGGAACTTGTGTCCGTCCATTTCTCGTTCGACAACGAGCACCACGCTTACAACTTGATGGGTTGCCGCGATGTATAATAGCATTGGTTCACCCATGTTGGGCGTGGCCAGGACCGGATTTGTTGCCAATATGGCTTTAATTTCTTCAAGTCCGGCCGTGGCGGCATCCGTCCACTCGAAGTGTTCGGTGCGCCACAGGAGGCGATAAAGGGGTAATGCCTTTTCTCCTAAGCGGGAGATAAAGCGGCTTAGAGCCGCCACGCATCCAGTCAATTTTTGTATTTGTTTGAGGTCTTTTGGGATATCCAATTGTGATAGAGCTCGGATCTTGGCTGGGTTTGCTTCAATTCCTCTACCGGATACAATGAAGCCCAAGAGCTTTCCGGCTGGTATGCCGAAAACGCATTTTTCCGGGTTGAGCTTAATGTCATATGCTCGGAGATTGTCGAATGTGAGCCTCAGGTCATCTACTAGAGTTTCGACATGCTTGGATTTGACGACCACATCATCTACGTATGCCTCCACTGTTTTGCCGATCTGGTTTACCAGACATGTCTAAATCATGCGCTGATATGTTGCGCCGGCGTTTTTGAGCCCGAAGGGCATTGTGTTAAAGCAAAATGGGCCGTATGGAGTGATGAATGCCGTTGCGGCTTGGTCTGGCTCTGCCATCTTAATTTGGTTGTAGCCGGAGTATGCGTCGAGGAAGCACAGTGAATCGTGTCCTGCGGTAGCATCGATAATTTGATCGATGCGGGGAAGGGAAAAGGGATCCTTTGGGTAGGCCTTGTTAAGGTCATTGAAATCGACACACAGGCGTCAGGATTTGTCCTTCTTTGGTACCATTACCAGGTTTGCAAGCCAGTCTGGATGTTTTATATCTCTAATGAATCCGGACTCCAATAGTTTGGCTAGCTCCTCTCCCATGGTCTGTCTCTTGGGTTCGGAGAAACGCCGAAGAGTTTGTTTGACTGGCTTGAATCCTTTTAGGATATTTAGGCTGTGCTCGGCAGCCGGCGTGGGATTCCTGGCATGTCTGAGGGGTGTCAGGAAAAGATGTCCCAATTTTCGCGTAGGAATTCTCGTAGTGCGGCGTCTACATCAGGGTTTAATTGTGCCCCGAAGGATGCTGTTTTTGTAGGGTCCGTTGGATGGACTTGGAATTTGACTATTTCGTCCGCCGGTTTAAAAGAGGTGGACTTGGATCTCTTATCGAGTATCACATCGTCCCTATTCACCGCGGAGCGCAGCGTAGTGACTTCCTCGGCCGCTAGGGCTTCGGATAGTGCCTCAAGGGCAAGTGCGGCTGTTTTATTTTCGGTGCGGAGTGCTATGTCCGGGTCACTAGCAAGAGTGATGATTCCGTTGGGTCCGGGCATTTTGAGCTTCATGTACCCGTAATGGGGTATAGCTTGAAAAATTGTGAATGCCTCTCGCCCTAATAGAGCGTGGTATCCGCTGCTGAACAGGTCCACTTGGAATGTGACCTCCTCGGACTTGTAATTATCTGGCGTGCCGCACACCACATCCAGTGTGATTTTTCCTGTACATCATGCTTCCCGACTGGGGATTATTCCTCTAAAGGTTATGCTGCTTCGCTCAATGCGGCTCCAGTCTATTTCCATTTTTCGAAGGGTTTCCTCGTAAATGAGGTTTAATCTGCGGCCGCCATCCATGAGTACCTTGGTAAGGCGAAAGCCGTCCACTATTGGACTGAGGACCAATGCGGCTGGTGCTCGGGCTGTTCGGAATTTAGGTTCGCCAAAAGGTAATAGCCGTGTCACTCCATGGATTTATTGTTGCTACCTGGTGGACTTCGGCAAGGCTACGGAGTGTTTGTTTCCGCATATTATTTTATGCGAAAGTTTCGAAGATTGTTAATACCGTACTGGTATTGCTGGGGTGGTGCTCTGGAGCTAGAAGCTCTTCGCCACTTTTGGCCACCTGCCATAGTATCCAACATGCTCTAAGGCTATGAGTTGGCGTGGCGCCCTCTGTACTATGAATTTTGCAGGGTCCATTGAGCCATCCCTCCAGTACGGTTCCATGCCCTTTAGAGGGTTTTTGCTTTTTGGTATTTGTCCCAGGTGCCTGGTAATGATGCACCCTTTTACTTTGGACTAGGGTTGTGTTCAAGGCCGGATTATCCCAAAATTTGATTTTGGTTTTCCAGGCGCTCTCCATCGCACAGTACTTTCGTACGATGGACGCCAAGTCAGCAAAGCGTGTAATTTCGCGATGACTTACGGAAGAATGAAATTTCCTTCGTCCGTGCAATTAATGCAGAAGAATGAAATTGCGTCCTCTTCACGGCAGTACTTTATCCTGTTCATGACCAGGAGGAATCTGGCCCAGTAATGATGTACTGTTTCAGCGGGCTCTTGTCGGATTTGGGATATATCGCTTATGTTTGGGTGGGCGGGTGGAGTTAAATTCCGAACTCTGTCCGATCAAAGACTCAGGGGCCAAGAAATTTCCGAACTTGGAAGCTTGGGCTCTTGGACATTGTCTGATGAATCTAGCCCGCTGCCTGGCTTTAAGTTCAGGGCTTGAGTGGTGTTCTCCCCTCCGCGGGGATCCGGCATGGAGGGGTCAGGAATCCGGACATATCTAGTCCTTAAGATAGAAGAGGGGTCGCCGTATTGTTCCTCTACCACAGCAACGTGGTGGGTAACTTGGGAAGAGTTAATCTCTCTCAGATCGGTTTTAGGCCCAATCTGGTCGTAGTCTGTGGCGACTCCCAGGATGGCGATGCGATCCAAGAGCTCGTTTAAGGAAGAGAGCTCCATCGGATCTAACTGCTCGGCGAGTTCCGAGTTGACGTGAAGATTGCTTTTGATGACCCGAGAAGTCATCGTCGGCGCGGCGGCCGAACAGGCGGTCATAAGAAAACCGCCTAGCCGGAGAGTTTGGCCGATGGCCAAAGCTCCTTTAGCAACGGTGCCGTCTTTAAAGACAGGACAAGGCATCCTTCCTGATGGCGATGGCACAGAGGGACTCTCAATGAAAGCACCAATGTCGGTGTCAAAACCAGCGGATCTCGGGTAGGGGGTCCCGAACTATGCGTCTAGGCGGATGGTAACAGGAGACATGGGACACGATGTTTTTACCCAGGTTCGGGCCCTCTCGGTGGAGGTAAAACCCTACTCCTACTTGATTAATATTGATGATATGGGTAGTACAAGAGTAGATCTACCACGAGATCAAAGAGGCTAAACACTAGAAGCTAGCCTATGGTATGATTGTTGTTCGTCCTACGGACTAAAACCCTCCAGTTTATATAGACACCGGAGAGGGCTAGGGTTACACAAGAGTCGGTTACAATAGTAGGAGATCTACATATCCGTATCTCCAAGCTTGCCTTCCACGCCAAGGAAAGTCCCATCCGGACACGCACGAAGTCTTCAATCTTGTATCTTCACAGTCCAGGAGTCTGGCCAACGATGATAGTTCGGCTATCCGGACACCCACTAATCCGGGACTCCCTCACTCGGCAATGACGAATTCGGCGTACCTGAAGACACAGTGGAACAAGTTTGCTTCAAACGATGGCTCGTAGCCACGCCAAGGAGCCTGCAAAGGAAGCAAGAGCAGCTTAAAGCTGACCAAGACGTGCTAGTGGATAGGTGGACCAAGATACTGGCCACCAAAAAGTACGAACCCGACAGCCCCAGCAAAGGGCATACACGGCACAACTGGCTACCTCAACTTGAGTAGGAAAACCACAGGCACGCACCCAGACGCCCACACATCACTACGGTCCAAGACAGTAAGAAGCATACACGAAGAGGCACCATCAGGCCTCGACACAAAGGTCATAAACGTGAAGACAAGGAAGCTGGTGCCAAGTCCGGCAACTCTCAGTCCGGTAAATGGACAAAGAACAGCCCAAGCCTACTCGACCAAAGCCACACACTGGATCAACCCTGTGAAATTCACGGTACCCCCAGAAGGACGGCAAAGCATACCAATAGAGAATGCAGGATCCTCAAAACAAAGCAGCCGGTCGTGCGCCGGAAGCAATAAGGGGAGGCGCTTGGTCAAGAACCCCCCCTCCCCCAGAGCATAACAGTATGGCCGATGCCTAGAATCGCATAAACCACAGCAAGTCAATTGCAGTACCCCTAGACCTAGTAGTCCCGGGGCTCTATAACACACAAAGCCCACACGGGTATGAAGCCACGAATAACATCTCCTAAAAGATGTAAGGCGCAAAGGCCAAGTTTTATTGACCCACCACCCTGGCGGTTGTCTTCGGATCACTCACAATTGCTATGCCAAGGAATAAATCTTTGGCACCTTCCCACCATGTGGTAGTTTACCGCATTACAACGGGATAAACCATGTCGACTAGATCCCACAGGGCAAATTGCTCAGGCCAACTATCCGGACACCCATTGAAGAGTTCGAGCTACCTCACGGTATAACGGCTGGGTTCACCAAGGTCCGATAAGGCACCCTTGGGACCAACCACAAGAGGATGCCCAGCTGCTTTCAAACATTTGCCTTTAAAAACTAACGATTGATGCAGAACAGGGTTGGCAGCGTGGAATTAGCCCGGACACACAATGGCAAGAACATGAAGGTAGAAGGCAGTTCAGATTCTTTCTTGATCCACTCACAACCCCCTCTAGTCCGACCACCACAGGTTCTGCCAAATAACACCTCTTTTCAAACATCATCCTCATATGCATAGACATATCATCCTACTACAATGCGTGGACTCGGAAAATACTCACCAGTCGTCGTGTATCGTCGACGCCCCTTTGCCGAAAATGACAGCCACGCTTCGCGTTCGCCTAGTTATACCAGGGGCTTCACAGTACGGCAATAAAGTCCAACCACCTTTTCGGTCGCTCGGCACCCCGAACTTATAGCACTATATGCATCTGCTCCGAATCATGTCTTGGGTCATTGGTTGGGTTTGCCCGGCTCCCATGTTTTGGTACCTTACGTTCCGTTCTATCGGCTAAGGTAGCGCTGGGAGAACTACTGCGATTGTGTCCCGGTTCAGCTGGACGAGCACCTTAGTAGAGAAAGCCGAAAACCGACCATCATGATAAAGCGAGAGCTGGTCCGCTGTTCGAGAGGTTATAAAATCCTTAAAGATTTATTCCGCACAATGCCATTATAAATGCTGAGTGCGATGGATCGGTCTTCTGATCAGGTGCCAATAGAGCCCCTAGTTCGGCCTTCCGAACACTAGGGGCTGCTCCGACCATACTCGAATTCCTATGGCTAAGTGAGTGTAATAAAGCCTTATAGTCCGATTGCCTGGTTCGTGGAAAGATACACCTCCTTAATAGGACCCAACTATGGGATAAAGAGCGTTCAGATATATCCCGAACACCCCCGTGTTCTTTCTACGAGGGGGCAGAAGCCGACGACTGGCCAACTCTCAGGATTTGCATACAATAAACAGCCGCACAGGAAGAACATATGTTCAAACAAAACAGGCAATATATAATAAACATGCCATTATCCCATATTACAAAAAGCGGCACAAATTCCCTCAAGGAAATATAATGTCTTTAGCACACTTGTCCGCCACAAGGCGGGCCCCTTTCAGTACACTTTCATAGTAACACTCGGGCTTGCGGTGCTCCTTACCCTCCGGAGGCCCCTCAGTCATCAGCTTCTCCGCGTCAAGCCTTCCCCAATGCACTTTTGCATGGGCAAACGCCATGCGCGCGCCTTCTATACAGACTGATCGCTTGATAGCATCAAGCCAAGGACAGGCGACCACAATCCGCTTGACGAGTCTGAAGTGACTACTTGGAATCGGCTCCGCAGGCCACAACCGGACAACTAAGTCCTTCATGGCTAGTTCGGCCACCTGGTGCAGTTCGACCAGCTATTTCAGCTAATCGATAAAGGGCACCAGATAGTTCGGCGCCAGATACTGCGACCAAAAATCCCTCTCCGCAGTATTCTTTTCCTCGGCGCGGTAGAATTGGGCGGCATCTGATATGCTGCAAGGAAGATCCGCAAAAGCCCCTGGAAAAATAAAAATTCAGCTTGCCGCTTAGGATTCTTCCCATTATCACATATAAAGAGCTAAGAATACAGAAGGCCTTACAAGCAGCGACTTTCTGGGCCTCCTGAATGTCCCGCGCAGCACCTCGGGCTTCTTCCCAAGCACCTTCCGCAGCAGCCAAAGCCTGGGCGAGTTCGGATTCTTTCCCTTTTAGACTCTGCTCCAAGCCCTTGCTTTTCTTCACAGCTTCCTGGAGCTCTCGCTCAGCTGTGATAACCCTGGCCTCGTGTTTTTTATGAAGCGCCTGTTCGGCCTCAACCTTCTTGTTGGCATCAGCCAAAGATTTCTTTAGTGCCTCGTATTCGGCACCCTCTCCTAGAGCACACAATACAAATATTTTACATTATGCACATCTATTCGTTCTTGCCAACTTCAAGACAAATGTTTTCAACATACCTTGCTTGTCTTCCAATTGCTTCTTCACACGACCGCCTCGGCCCGTGTAAGTATGTGCTTCAGTTCGGACACTTCCGCATTATAAGCGGTCGTCCTCTCTGCAGATGCATGTTTTCATGCAAAAGGGTATAGGTCATTCACATAGGCTCCTGCGAGAGCAGGGGATTTGATCCCCTGCCCGGCTTTATCTCCTCCGCCGGACAGTGCATCAGGGGCTACTACTCATATTATGACAATTCTTCAAAGGTTTCCTAGGAAACATACCTCAAAAGCCTTTATAAGGCCAAGGCAGGACTCGTTCAGCCCGCTCTCGGCGGACTGAATCTTCTCGACCACCGCGCCCATAAGGGCCCGATGCTCATCAACAATAGACATGTTCTTCAACGCTGTCGATAGACCGCCAGGCAGCTTTGCTCGAACAGAGGACGCCGGCGAGGTAGGTAGGCCCCCCACCATCGGGGGTGGCTACTCGCTCCATCCCAGAACCCTAGAGGCCCCGGGGGCCGTATCCATCCCCGCGTGTCCGGCATCAGGGACATGTCCTCCCTGGTCTGTGTCTTGTCGAGATGACACCTCAGTGTCGCGCCCGGACTTTGGGGAAGGGGCCTGCGGAGGCGTCTCGCTCGCCAAGGCGTCTGACCCCAGTGAATCCTCCGACGAGGACCGGCCGGCGCAGGACCTTGCCGGACTGTGCAATATGTAGGCAACAGTCAAAACTACTATATCCAAAAACAATCCCGGACGCATATGCGTGTTCAGATACTTACAACGTCTCCAGGGCTGGGCCCTGGGATCCCACTCCGGGCTGCTATCGGCAGCCGTGGGGGCTACCCCTGGGAGGGAATTTTTTCCCCCTCTTGGGCGATCCGGCCTCCAGAGATGCGGAGGCCGTCCTCTTCCTCCCGCCATCAGAGTGAGGCTCATCCTCCTCTGCTTCCTCCTCTTTGTCTTCAGACGAAGGATCGTCGCTGGAGTCTTCGGATTTGGCGTCCGAAGCCTCGTGACGGCGAAGGCCACCCCGGGTCTTCTTGACCTTCTTGGAGGCCTCTTTCTTTGGTGCCTTGTAAGGCGCGGGGACCAGCATCTTCGTCAGAAGAGGTCCGGCCAGTTCCTCCGGCAGGGGGGCTGGACAATGTATCCGCTCCACCTTCTTTATCCATCCCTGAGGTCACAATGAAACACGATTAAGGTGTCTCCCTCATGACATGCCAGCTGAAGCATGAATAGATAGAGTGTGGTTGTGACTTACCAAGCTTGGAGAATGGGATGATTGATACCCACGGTCCTCGGCGGGGCCCGGCCATGATTTGCCGGACTTAAAGAGCACCTTCCAGATATCCTTGTGGGAGGAATCATAAAGCTCCCGAAGGGTTTGGTGCTCGGCTGGATCGAACTCCCACAGAGTACAAGCTTGGCACTGACAGGGGAGGACCAGGCGAACTACCATCACCTGGACTACGTCGACGAGTTTGATGTCCCTATCGACCACACCCTGAAGGCGCGTCTAGAGCAGTAACAGCTCATGGGACGAGCACCAGCTCGGGCCCTTCTCGGGCCAGGACGTGAGCCGCAGTGGAGCTCCGGATCTGAACTCTGGAGCTGTTGCCCACTTTTTGCCGCGTGGTTCGGTGATATAGAACCACTGCTGCTGCCACTCCTTGACGGAGTCGTTGAAAGCGCCTTTCGACCAAACAACCTTGGGCATCTTGCTTACCATGGCGCCGCCGCACTCGGCATGTTCACCACTCACCACCTTGGGCTTCACATTGAAGATCTTCAGCCATAGGCCGAAGTGAGGTGGGATCTAGAGAAAATCCTCGCACACGACGATGAACGTCGAGATATTGAGGAAGGAGTTAGGGGAAAGATCGTGAAAAACGATCCCGTAGTAATACATGACTCCCCGAACGAATGGGTGAAGGGGAAACCCGAGCCCGCGGACGAAATGGGGAAGTAACACAACTCTCTCATAAGATTCCGGAGTGGGGACGACCTGTCCCGCCGGTGGAAGACGGTGGCCGATCTTCTGGGCAAGATACGCGGCTCCCCAGAGCTTCTTGATGTCCTTCTCCTGGACAGTCGAGGCCATCCATCTGCCTCCTGCTCCAAATCCGGACATCTTTGGAAAACCTCTCTTCGATGGAGAAGAAGAGTGCTTGGGCGTTAGGGCTCGAACAAAGGGGAATGAGCAAGCGGGAGGAGAAGGCGTGGGTAAAAGAGAAAGAAACCTAACCTCTTTATAGAGGCGGTAAATGCTTTTTGCGTCTCCCCACTTGCCTGGTGGAACCCGTCTGCCTCCCACTCGCTGCGATTAGTGGCGCGGTTAGATTACCCATACCCGTATTGATGAGAATCCCGTGATAAGGGGACACGATCTCTGCTTTGACAAGACGTGTCAAAGAAACCGCCTCGCAATATGCGCTGTAGCTGGTTGTGGGAAACGGATTGAATAATTATCCAACCGTAATAACATGTCATGTCATCAGAAAAAGTTGTCAGCAGATTGCATTTGTGAAATATCATTCTCTCCACGGTGGCATATGAAGATCATCTCGCAGATCCGGACACGGTCTAAGTGTTCGATGATTACTTTGGGGTATTCAGAGGAGGAACCCGCCTTGCAATGCCGAAGACAATACTGCGCGCCGGACTCATCATCATTGAAGCCTGGTTCAGGGGCTACTGAGGGAGTCCTGGATTAGGGGGTATCCGGACAGCCGGACTGTGTACAACGTCCGAACTATTGAAGCGTGAAGATACAAGACTCAAGACTTCGGCCCCGTGTCTGGATGGGACTCTCCTTTGCGTGGAAGGCAAGCTTGGCGATCCGGATATTATATTTCCTTCCTTGTGACCAACTCCATGTAAACCCTAGCCCTCTTCGGTGTTTATATAAACCGGAGAGGTTGGTCCTTAGAAGGCCGATCACAATTACAATCATACCATCATAGGCTAGCTCTTAGGGTTTAGCCTCTACGATCTCGTGGTAGATCTACTCTTGTACTACCCATATCATCAATATTAATCAAGCAGGAAGTAGGGTTTTACCTCCATCGAGAGGGCCCAAACCTGGGTAAACATCTGTGTCCCTTGCTTCCTGTTACCATCAGCCTTGACGCACATATCGGGACTCCCTACCCGAGATCCGTCGGTTTTGACACCGACACGCCCAAGAGGGGCCGGGTTATAACTATGAGTATTCTTTAAGCCTAAGCTCAAGGTTGAACATGGCGGCTTACTAAGGGCCCAAAGCCCATAGGCGACTTAAGGCCCGTAGTGATAAACCTCCATATATGTGTGACTTGTGTTGTAAGGCAAGAAATATTAAGAGACCGAGCCAGACACTATTTATAACACTACTAGGAAAAGGCCTATAGATGATATGGCCACTAATGGCGCACCAGACATGTGGTGCGTCATTACTATATACTAATTGTGCACCATGTGTTGGTGCGCCATTAGTAATATATTACTAATGGCGCACCTGGTGTTTGGTGTGCCATTAGTAGTTTTAAAAAAATAAAAATAAATGTTACTAATGGCGTACTGTGGTATACTGCGCCATTACTGGTTGACATAGTAATGGCGCACCACACCCACCATGCGCCATTAGTAGTTCTGAAAAATAAATTAAAAAACAATTGTTAGTAATGCCGAGCCCCACCTCCCCTCGCCCCGTCGCCCCCCTCCCCTCGCCGCCCCCTTGCCCCACCTCCCC
>NC_041386.1:650950115-650952778 GCF_002162155.2 Triticum dicoccoides
ACCTACCCGTCGGCCCCTGCGCCCACGCCGCCCCCGGAGCCAGGCTCGCCGCGGGCCCCCTGCATCCGCCTCGCGCCCCCCAGAGCCAGGCCCGCCGCCGCTACCCTAACCGCGGCCGTCCACCACCACCCCCTGCCCCTGGAGCCAAGGTGACCATTTTTTTGTTTTTTTCTACTGTTTTTCTTTGTTGTTTAGGTTTAATTAGGTTATTGATAGGTTTAGGTTAGTGGTTGGTTTAGGTTAGTGCTAGATTTAGGTTTAGATAATTAGAAGAAGAAGAAAGTTGAAAAAAAGAAGAAGAAGTAGAAGAAGAGGAAAAAGGAAAAAAGGAAGAAGAATAAGAAGAAAGTTGAAAAACAGAACAAGAAAGGAAGAAGGAGAAGAGGAGGAGGAGGAATGAGAAGAAAGAAAAAGGAGAACAAGAAAAGAAGAGAGGTGGAGAAGAAGAAGATGGAAAGGAAAAGGAAGAATGCATCATTTTTTAATTGTAGAGGGTGATGATCAAAAAGTTGACCTTTCTTAGGAGTAGCATCTTCAAATAAGTAACCCTTCATGTCTTCAAATAAAATAACAGAACAACATAACTCAGAACGGTAATTAACCAAGAACATTAAAACAATGGAAATTACGGTAAGGTTTTGACATCATTAAACCCACCCACATGATTGAAATAAAAAACCATAACTCTGCATATGCAAAGACAGAAGGCATAACAGAGAAAAAAATCATTATAAAGAAACTAGTTGCTGACATTAAGCTTGCACATTCAATAGGTCACACCTTTACTACTGAGCCGGATATAGCGTTGGAACTCTGTTTTGGGGTCACTGCCATACTCCATGACATCACGCTGATGGTTCTGAACCTGTAGAAAGCAATATAATTCATACAGACATAAAAAAGGCTCAAGCAGCACTCCAGAATTAATTGAACATGGGGAGGAAATTGTCACGGCCAACCTTGGGTAAATCAGATATTGCATCTTCGAGGATGAGAGCTTTTTTCAAGTGTTTATTTGTTGCTTCCTCATAAGCAACGAGACATCTCTGAGGACAGAACATCATTTTAGTAGGATGTAACAATCATTAGTCTTCGAGAAGAATGATATTAAATAACATAGTGGCATGTGATGTATTTTCGTACCGAAAATGCATTTTGCACTAGTCCTGGCTTAACAACATCATGGGTGGGAAGCGGGAACTTCGGAAGTGCATTGGTGTAGTTGATTATCTTCTGCTCAAAATTTATGCTGCTATAATGTTGTATGATAATGTTGTAAGGGTACTAATTGGTCTCTTCTGCTGCTTATCAGAGATGGGGGAAGCAGCCACCGCCGCTCTGCCTCACCGGAGTACGAGTTGGATGCTTTCGAGTTCTTCAGTATCATACTTGGGACTTCAGTATCAGCCACGAGGCAGGTATATAAAACGAGAGATCTCCCCTTCACCCATCTCATTATGATAACTCTATTGTTTGCTACATCACTCCTTGTCCCAAATTGCAGAGGCTGCCTGACACTTTTATGAACATGCTGGGTGAAGATCCGCCAGATAATGTGAAGCTCCGACAGGCCGGCAGCGGGGTTCGCAGGCTGTGGGACGTGGAGTTGGTGATCGAGGAGGGCCACATGTACCTGTGCCGTGGCTGGGAGAAGTTCTACAGTGCCTACGACCTGCGGACCGGGTACTTTCTTCTCTTTAGGTACGACGATGACGCCACAATGCTCATCGTGAAGGTTTTCAACGCGACTATGTGTCGCATGCGCAACGCTGACGACGAAGATGCCAGTGTGTTTTGCCTCTTCTTATTCCTCTACATTTGGCTTTGTCTCACATCGATTGTTAACGGTCATTGTTGCATTTGGACACGCAATGGGAGCAGCAGCAGCAGCGACACTGGCTACAGCCAAAGCAGCAGCGATTATGGCTGTAGCAAAAGCAACAGCGATTCTGGCTCAAGCGAAAGCAGCAGCAATTCTGGCAGCAGCAAAGACAACAAGAAGGATGGTCCAAAGTGGAGTGGGGGAGAATAGGAGCAGAGTGGGGATGAGGAGCTGCAGGATGATGATGGGCATCAGGCTAAGGATGACCTAGCGCTGGTGGTGGCTGACCAAGGGCAAGAGATGGTGGTGGCTGACCACGGGAAAGAGATGGTGGTGGCTGACCATGGGCAAGAGATGGTGGGGGCTGAGGATGACCTAGTGATGGTCGTGCCCGTCCTGCCTGAAGGTGGCCTCGCGATGGTGGT
Organism: Triticum dicoccoides; assembly: GCF_002162155.2. NCBI lineage: Eukaryota > Viridiplantae > Streptophyta > Magnoliopsida > Poales > Poaceae > Triticum > Triticum dicoccoides. The sequence continues at coordinate 650,952,363 of NC_041386.1, forward strand.
GGTGCCTGACAATGACCACGCACTGGTGGTGGCGCCGACGATCCCACAGCTGGGCGACATGACCACGCCAATTGTGGTAGAAGACTACATCCCACAGCTGCCTCCACCGCCTCGCCGCTCTTGGTGCATCAGGCTGAAGAAGGAGAAGGAGAAGAACAATGAGAACTGAACTATGTCAGGTATGTCAGATCTCCAAAATGATATATATATATATATATATATATATATATATATATATATATATATATATATATATATATATACTTAGTTACCTATGTTATCTCTAATATGCTTTGTTTCCTATAGGTTAGCTCCAAAATTACTTATGTTAGCACAAAACGATCAAGTTTATATAATAAGCTTATAGTCTTCTTCTTATTCTTCTTCTTTTCCAAAATGACATATGTTAGCTTCAT
>NC_041386.1:650953058-650976577 GCF_002162155.2 Triticum dicoccoides
ACCTAAGTTGGCTCTAATATGCTAACTTAGAGCTTATATGCTTAGTTTCCTATAGGTTAGCTCCAAAATAACTTATGTTAGCACAAAATGATCAAGTTTACATAATAAGCTTATAGTCTTCTTCTTATTCTTCTTCTTTTCCAAAATGACATAGGTTAGCTTCATTTTACCTAAGTTGGCTCTAATATGCTAACTTGGAGCTTATATTCTTAGTTTCCTATAGGTTAGCTCCAAAATTACTTATGTTAGCACAAAATGATCAAGTTTACATAATAAGCTTATAGTCTTCTTCTTATTCTTCTTATTCTTCTTCTTTTCCAAAATGACATAGGTTAGCTTCATTTTACCTAAGTTGGCTCTAATATGCTAACTTAGAGAGCTTATATGCTTAGTTTCCTATAGGTTAACTCCAAAATTACTTATGTTAGCACAAAATGATCAAGTTTACATACTAAGCTTATAGTCTTCTTCTTATTCTTCTTATTCTTCTTCTAGTATTGTTCTAGTGTTCTTCTTCTTCTAGTATTCTTCTAGTCTTCTTCTTCTTCTACCTTCTTGTTTATCATTTTGCAGATTTGATTTAATTCACGGAAGCTTGCATGGATGGAGTGCTTCTTTACATTTGTGTTTTTATTTTGTATCAATGTGAAACTTTTGTGAATTGATGGATAACTGTGTTGGATGAACAATGTGAAACTTTTGTAATATGTAACGATGGAACTATGTGTTGGCTATGTATGTATATATGATGAAACTTGTGTGTTCGATATGATTGTTATATGGATGCTTGTTGTATATATATGTGTTGGATATCTCATATGTGAATTAGTGACCTGAGATTAAGAAAAAACAAAAAAAAATAAAAAAATTGTTACTGATGGCGCACTTCCATGTGGTGCCCCATTAGTATACCAGATACTAATGGCGCACCTGTGGTGCGCCATTACTAAAATATACTAGTGGCGTGGTACTAATGGCGCACCTGTAGTGTGCCATTAGTAGCCAAAACAGGTGCGCCATTAGTAGGCCTCTTCCTAGTAGTGTAAGCCGGTCAGGACTCTGTAGAGCCGCTGGGCGTCGACCTCTGTATATAAAGGGATGACCCGGCGGCGGTTCAGGGCAAGTAACATCAACTCAAGAGCTAGGTCAAGCGATTTGCTCCCTGGTTATCGAGAACATAAGGAATCCCACTCAAAACTGGACCGTAGGCTTTTAACCTTCACCGTAAGGGGCCGAACTAGTATAAACCTCGTGTCCTTTGTCCCGATTAACCCCTTCCAGCTTCCTAGTTGTGATGGCTCCACGACTAAGTCCTTTCACTAGGACATCTGTCGTGACAATTCCATGACAGTTGGCGCCCACCGTGGGGCCAGCGCACAGTGGATATTAGTTCTTGAAGGGCAGCTTTGAAGGGCTCAAGGGATATGTTGTGGGCCGGATGACCAAGATTCGCCAAGGCAAGCTCTACATCGATGACGCAGGATGGGGCCCCGAGGCCGGCTCAATTGAGTATGGGTACCGGGTCCCCTTCAGCAGAATTCACGTCTTCATCGGCAAGATCGGCGAGCCAGGACATGAGCCGGACATCTGCACCGACCTCGTCGAAACGGCTTAGCGCGCGAAACCCGCCCGGGCTCCGCCTGCTGTGAAGCACGCCTTCGTGGGATGTATCCATGAAGGTCTCTCTGAGGGATCTGCATCTGGTGGTGAGACAGCCATCTACTCCGATGGTGGGTCATCCACAGGTGAGACAGATTTTTCGTATCAACTGCAAGACGGCGGGCTTGGGGGCTATTCCGATGGCAGCAGTATTATGTATTGCTTCGAGCCACCAAGCCGGGTTGGATCTTCATGGTCGATACACAACCTATCCAAGACTCCACAGCGGCGGCAGCCATGACCCCCGGGGCAGCAGCAGCCGGGGCGGGAGGCCCTGTGCGCTCGCCGGTCAGGTGCTGATGGATCTTACAGATAAGCTGACCACTATGTTAACCGCCGTGGTCAACCCGGCGGACCAAGCTCATCATGATGAGGAGGTGGCATAGTTAAAATTGGATATGGCGCAGACTAAAGAGGATCTAGCAGCGGAAGATGTCTGGATAACTGCAGAGTGGGCAGCTCTGGATGTTCGAGCTCAGCAGATCCAGGCACAGACTTTCCGGCTCACGCAAGATCAGAACGCGTCTAATGAGGTCATGAGGAGGAGGCATCAGAAGACCCAGTCTCGACTCCCCCCAATTTATGACGCTCGAAACCTCTTTCACACACCAAGAGCAAGGCCTAGTAACCCGGCGGGGATCTCCCTGTGTATAGGTAACCTGCCGTGGCTCTCTCCACATGCAGGAGAGGACCGTGTTGCAACACTCGGGGACGGCGTGCCGGTTCAACCGCAGGTGATGGGACCTCCCCGCATAAACATGGCGCTACCTCAGTATGTACCAACACCTCCGGGTAACTATTCTAACCCGTTGGAGAACATGATAGTGGCGGCGGCATGATTGGCGGCTCTCCCAATTGATGGCGACTCTCCGGCGGCGGTTGAAACCCGCTGGGTCAGAGAACTTCTTCAGACGACCTTGGCACAGTAGGAGGCGTACTCATACAGCCGGGACAGGATCCACTCGACCCCTCGTCCAAGCTGAAGCCCGAGTTATAGTAGGCACATGGATTCAGCAGCCATTTCAAGCAACGTCAGGTGCCTTGACCAGCCAGGTGGGCTTAACCCGGTGCGCCATGAGGCCGTTCACTTGGTAGATCAAGACAGAATACGTCAAGAGGCTGAGCGAGTGGGTCAACAGGCGGCTGAGCAGGCAGCTCAGTTGACGGCTTAGCAGCCGTATCCGGTTTATCCGACGACTTCTATCGAGGCAGGCGTGGCCACCAGGACCGAAGGAGTCCCCTGTCTGGTGCTGGCTCTGTGTAACGATTTTTTGCCCAAGGACTTTAAGGGACCTAGGAAGGTGCCGAATTACACAGCCGACTTACAGCCCGGGGCATGGATTGAGAGTTACGAGATGGCTATGGAGTTATTGGAGGTTAGTGATGCTGCAATGGGTAAGTAATTTACCATGATGTTGGATGGGACCGCCCGCACCTGGTTGAAAGGCCTGCCACCTAATTCAATCAGTTCATGGGCGGAGCTAAAGGCCCGGTTCATCCAGAATGTCAAAGACACGTGCAAGAAGCCCATGTCGATTGTCGACCTGACAAATTGCAAGCAAGAGGAGGGCGAGTCTACAACCCATTGGGTGCGCCGGGTTAAAGCCATAATACATTCATCTGATAAGACGGATGCCGGCTCTGCGGTCTTAATGTTGGAGAAAAATTGCCGTTTCTTGCCTCTGAAACAAAAGCTGGGGTGGCTCAAGCGCGAGTGTAATGATATGGGCATGCTGATGATGGCTCTGGTCAAGTACGCTGACTCTGATAGTACCAAGAATCCCGAGTCTGATGGTGACAAGGCAGGGAAGGGAAAGAAGAACGGCAACGGTTAGGGCCCTCAGCACAACCCGGCAAATCAAGGAGGTAATAAGCGTAAGGCTGACGGTAGTTTGGATTTCGTGGCTAACACTAGTGAGCAGGGTAACAACCAGCGGCGCAAGGGGAGGCCACCTCCCCGATCTGGCGGGTCAGGCCCCACGCTTGAGCAATTATTGAATGAGCCATGTCCGAGACACGGTACTCAGTAGAAGCCGGCTACCCATTTATGGAAGGACTATACGATCATGAAGGCCTTCAAAAATTCCAACATGTTTGATGGTAACAATGGGAGGGCGGTGGCTCAGGTGGCGGCGGTTTTCATGGCCCGGGCGGCGGGTCAAATCCCAATTTCCAAAATTCCCAGGGCAACCAAGGTGGGTATAACCAACAATCTGGCCAGGGCGGTCAGCAACAGCAGCAAGGTGAATACCACAACAATCCAAAGCAGCTGAACGGTGGGCAATATCATGTGTTTACCAACAGTTTATGTAAACGAGACCAGAAGCTTCATAAGCGGGCTGTGAATGCGGTTGAGCCGGCAATTCCTTGTTACTTGAGATGGTCTAAGCAGCCTATCATATGGAGTAGGGAGGATCACCCTCCCCGGGTTGACAATCTGGGTCACTTAGCCCTGGTGGTGGCCCCTCAGGTGGGTGGATACAAATTCACCAAAGTGCTCATGGATGGAGGCAGCACCATCAATATCCTCTATTATGAGACCTTCCATCGCATGGGGCTAACTAATAAGAGCCTTAAGCAGTCCAACATTGTTTTCCATGGAGTCGTACCCGGTAAGTCAGCATATCCAGTCGGTAAGATTGAATTGGAGGTAGCTTTTGGGGATGAATATGACTCCAGAGCAGAGAAATTGACATTTGAGGTAGTCAAGATCAAGAGCCCGTATCATGCTCTGTTCGGGCGGCCGGCTTATGCCAAATTCATGGCACGGCTGTGTTATGTGTACTTGCAGCTCAAGATGCCAGGTCATAAGGGAACCATTACAATGCACGGGAGCCGGAAGGTGGCCTTGGAATGTGAAGAAGGTGACGCGGCTTATGCTAAGTCGGTCTGTGCAACAGAAGAGTTAAAATTCTACAAGGACAATGTTGACCCGGCAGATATGACATCCTTAAAGAAGCCAACCACAGAACATGAGTCGGTCATGAAATTTAAGTCGGCTGATGATATTAAGCTTGTTGACTTTGTTCCAGGTGACTCATCCAAACAGTTCAGTATCAGTGCTAATTTGGATCCCAAATAGGAAAGCGCGCTCATCGAGTTCATCCGTGAGAATCGGGACATTTTTGCATGGAAACCTTCTGACATGCCAGGTGTACCGAGAGAACTCGCTGAGCACACTCTTAATATTGATCCAAAGTTTAAGTCGGTCAAGCAGTTTCTTTGGCGGTTTAATGAGGAAAGGAGGATGGCCATTGGTGAGGAAGTAGCCCGGCTCTTAGCAGCTGGGTTCATCATCAAAGTGTTTCATCCAAAGTGGTTGGCTAACCCAGTGCTTGAGCTCAAGAAAAATGGCACTTGGCGTACGTGTGTGGATTACACGGACTTAAACAAGGCTTGTCTGGCTGATCCTTTTGCTCTCCCTCGTATTGATCAAATCATTGATGCTACGGCGGGTTGTGAGCGTTTGAGTTTTTTGGACGCTTACTCTGGTTATCATTAGATCAAGATGGCAGTTAAGGATCAGGAGAAGACAGTGTTCATTACTCCGTTTGGAGCCTTCTGCTATGTGTCAATGCCTTTTGGGCTCAAGAGTGCCCAGGCGACTTACCAGCGATGTGTGCAGAATTGTCTTCATAATCAAATTGGGCACAATGTTCACGCTTATGTGGATGACATTGTAGTAAAATCCAGAGAGAAGGAGACCTTGATCTTTGGGTTTACAAGATGATGCTTAACCCGGCCAAGTGTATTTTTGGTGTACCTGCAGGCAAGCTTTTGGGCTTTCTGGTTTCTAACAGGGGCATCGAGGCTAACCTGGAGAAGATCAAAGCCATCACCTCTCTGGCCAAACCAGCATGTATCAATGACGTTCAGCGTTTGGCGGGTCATATCGCTGCTCTAAGCCAGTTCATAAGCCGGTTAGGAGAGAAGGCCATGCCACTATATCAAATGATGAAGAAGACAGATAGCTTCACCTAAAGTGACGCCGCAAATGCTGCTTTTGAAGATCTGAAGAGACAGTTGGCTGAGCCGCCAATTCTTGCTACTCCCATTGACAAGGAGCCCTTGTTACTATACGTGGCTACTAACACGCATGCTGTCAGCGTGGCCATCGTGGTAGAGCGCAGGGAGGCTGGCAAGGAACACCCGGTTCAATGGCCGGTTTACTACATCAGCGAGGTGCTGATTGAGTCCAAGCAGCGATATCCACATTGGCAGAAGCTCGTCTATTGGGTGTTCATGGCAAGCTGGAAGCTTAAGCAATACTTCTTGGGCCGCCCCATCACTTTGGTTAGTTCTGCCCCTTTGGGGGATATCATCCAAAACAGAGAGGCCATAGACGAGTCACCAAATGGGCCATTGAGCTTGGGTCTCATGGCTTAAAGTATGTGCCGTGCACAACTATCAAGTGTCAAGCACTAGTGGATTTCGTCAATGAATGGACAGAGCTGCAGATGCCTGAAGAAAAGCCGGACTACACGTACTGGACAATTCATTTTGACGGGTCCAGGCAATTGGAGGGCTCGGGGGCTGGAGTTGTTTTGGCTTCCCCTCGAGGTGATAAATTCTGTTATGTGCTCCGGTTGATGTTTCCCTGTACTAACAACGCAGCTGAGTATGAAGCTTTACTCCATGGTCTCCGGATGGCTAAGAAGATGAGCTTAAGCCGGGTAAGGTGCTTCGGTGACTCAGATCTGGTGGCTCAGCAGGTATCAGGCAAGTGGAATTCTAAGGATCCTCTCATGGCGGCTTATCACTGTGAAGTCGATGCAATTGTGGGACACTTCAAGGGTTATCAGGTGGAGCACATTGACCGCAGAAAGAACAAGGCGGTTGATGCTTTAAGTCGGCTGGGATCTAAGCGTAAGCCGGTGCCACCTAATACTTTTCTGGATATTCTGCATAACCCTTCTATCAAGCTACCCACAGAGGAAGACTTGGCTGTTCCTGACCCAGAAGCACAATTGGTGGCGGCTCTTCATATCATTCCAGATTGGACGGTACCATACCTGGCTTATATGACCCGAGGCGAGTTGCCTGAGGATAAAACATTGGCTAGGCAGATAACCCGGCGATCTAAGTATATGACGATTATCAATGGTGAGTTACATCATTGCAGTGTTACAGGGGCATTTCAGTGTTGCGTCTCTCCTGAAGAAGGCCAAGAAATTCTCCTGATATTCATGAAGGGGATTGTGGTCACCACGCCGGGTCAAAATCCCTCGTGGCTAAGGCTTTCCGTCATGGATTCTATTGGTTGACGGCTCATGCAGATGCAGAGGACTTGGTCAGTAGATGTGATGGTTGTCAGAAGTTCTCAAGACGGGCTCATGTGCCGGCTCAAGAATTGAGGGTGATTCCAATTACCTGGCCATTCGCAGTCTGGGGCTTGACATGGTTGGGCCTTTCAAAAGGTCCAAAGATAAAAAGACCCACCTCTTGGTGGCAGTTGATAGGTTCACAAAGTGGGTTGAGGCAGAGCCTGTCAGTAAGTGTGATGCAGCCACGGCAGTTCAATTCATGAAGAAGGTGATATTTCGCTTTGGTTTTCCACACAGCATTATAACTGACAATGGCACTAATCTGTATAAAGGCACCATGGAAGAGTTTTGCCAACGGGAGCACATTCGGCTTGATGTTTCATAAGTAGCTCACCCCCAATCCAACGGTCAAGCCGAGCGAGCCAATCAGGAGATATTGAAAGGCATCAAGCCCCGGCTTTTAGTCCCTCTGCAGCGGACGCCGGGTTGCTGGGTTGAAGAGTTACCCTCTGTGTTATGGAGCATTAACACTACTCCTAACAGATCTACGGGTTATACACCCTTCTTCATGGTCTATGGAGCTGAGGCGGTTCTCCCTTTCGACATCCGTCATGACTCGCCTCATGTGGTGGCTTACGTTGAAGCAGACAATGAACAGGCGCATCAGGATGCTCTCGACCTGTTAGATGAACAGCGAGACTTGGCAGCAGCTCGTTCAGTGATTTACCAGCAAGACTTGCGCCGATATCACAGCCGCCGGGTTAAGTCCAGAGCCTTTCAGGAAGGTGATTTGGTGCTCCGGCTCATCCAGGATCAAACTGATGCACACAAGCTATCCCCACCCTGGGAAGGACCCTTTGTGGTCAGCAAGAACGTGAACAATGGGTCATATTACCTTATCGACGTTCGAGAGCGCAAAGACTCACGTAAGTCGGAGGAAGAGACCCGGAGGCCATGTAATATTGCTCATCTTCGTCCCTACTACACTTGAGCCATAGGCTCCCCTGATGTACATATTTTCCCAATGTATATATTGTGATAAATAATAAAGCAGGACCTCTGTCCTTTTTTCCTTCCCCCAAGGTAAATTTGTCATTATCATTGTCATTATTCTCTCACATGATCACTTGGAGGCTGATCACATTTGATCCGGCTTAACCCGTTTGATCTGGCTTATGATCGTATTCGGATCTAGATGTTAAATATTATGATCACTAGGGGGCTTCCTGTTCAAACATAGGTCATATTCGAACCAAAGAGAACATAGCTGTCGGTACCCTTTTAATTGGCACACTGCCGAGCTCACTATGGGGCTTCTTGATCGTATTAGAATCATAGCTTAACCCCTTTTGGGAACCGACTTTGATCGTATTTGAATCAGAGTCATTAAAAAAACTCTCAAGGTCAATAGGGGGCTTCCTGTTCAAACATAGGTCGTATTCGAACCAAAGAGAACACAGATGTCGGTACCCTCTTGATCGTCCCAACGCCAAAGCCATTGGGGGCTACATGATCGTATTCGGATCCTAGCTTAAACCCGTCTGGAACGGTTTACTAATCGTATTCGAATTAGTGGCCTTGCAATGTTTTGTTCTTTTTGAGTTAAGTTGTCTTTGGAAACACCCTTTTGACTTGAGATTTTTTTCTGAACTTTACAAATTTAAGTATGATTGCTTTAACCCGGCTCCATATTGACTGCTGAGTCGCCGATCCATAAGCATCATTGTCTCTTTGAGATTCTTGGGTAGCCAAAGACTGGGTTATCACCCTTACCGACCGGGTCATATAAACCGGCGGTGCAAATCTAAGAAGTCTTAAGCATAGGATCATAGTTGTGTTCTTTACAACAAGCTAATCTATGATTCTTTTGACCCGCCTGGTTTTCCGATGTCAAGGGCTTTTTGCAGTCTGTTTTCATATGAAGGACAGTTTTCGAAACCTGACCAAGCATACGTTAAGCAGATGAAAAGTAACATGGATGGATACAACACGGCGGCTTAATGACGTTAAGCATTCAAACGTGCATGATGGCACGGCCAAAATAAAGTTATCTCTATCCTATTATAGGACTCGTTGAGTCCAAATAGTTCACATTGTTTTTTACCCCCCAGGTATGAGCCGCCACGGCAGGTTCACCTTCATGATTGACCTGAAGCGTCCGGGTTAGCCCTCTCCACGCCTTCGCCTTGCTCCTTTTCCTGGAAGGTTGATGATGACCAGTCAATGTTGTTCAAGGCTTCAAATTCAGCTTCAGCGTCAACAAGGTCGGTCGGGTCAACTTCGGGAGCAAAGGTATGCTTACGGAATGGGGGCATCAGACTGGTCACGTCATATTGAGGCGTTGGAATTCTCCGATTTTCTTCATCATAACCCGCCTGGTACTTGGTAAGATCCACTTCATTTTCTATCAGAGTCGGCACGGGGCGTGTCTCTTTGACACAGGCAAGAAAGTCTGCGTCTTCAAATGGAGTGCCATCTTCCTTCAGGCTTGGGTAGCCGATGGCAATGTCAGCCGGGTCTAGTTCTGGTACCCAAGCCTTGGCCCGGCTTAGAGCATTTACCGCTCCGGCTCTTGCAGCTGACCGTCTTAGTTCATTGATTCGTTGAGGAAGAACGGAAAGCTTCCTCAAGACCTCTACCAGGAGGGTTGGCATTTCATTCGACAGAGCCACCATGGCTATTGCACGTTGAGACCCGGTGTACAACTGTTCCACCAAGGTGTACACTGCCTTCAATTTGGTCAGCATGTTTTGGTTCAAGTTTGAGCTTCTGGGGCCTGTATAAGCATAATCAGGTGAGTTAATTCCAGTCTTATGATCTATTGAAAGGCTTAGATATTTAAGCCATGGCAAGGCGACTTACCAAAGATGGTGGAGACCATTTGAGAAACATGGCGCTTTAAACCGGATAATTCAACAGTGACTTCTTCCAGAGCCGCCTCTGCCTTCTCAGCCCGGCTTATCAGTGCAGTCTCTTCATCCCCTAGGCTTTCTTTTCAACATCAAATTCCTTCTTCAGTTTTTCTTGCTCAGAGACGCTGAATTTGAACTTGGTGTTGGCTTTTTCAATTTCTGACTCTTGGATCTCCAGGCGGCTCTTCAAATTAGTCACCTCCGATTCGAGTTGGCTCGTGGTGGCCTATACAAATACAGAATAAGAGTCAAGTCAATTGATTATGTAATGTTAAAGTCCCAAGCATTTTGCTAGCAATAATACTTGGTACTTGGGGGCTAATGTACCAAAGAGTTCTCTTTTCCATGGCGGTTCATAAGATGGCGATTTACAAGAGTAAGTCCCAAGCACTTTGCAAGCACTAATACTTGGCACTTGGGGGCTAATGCGTATTGTTGTTCAAAGAACCATAAGAATTTCTCTGTAAAGAACCGGCACAACCATATTGGTTAAGCCGCCCCTTGGGGACTAAATGGTAAGACGGAATTTTTTTTATTTTATTTATGTTGCTAAGTTTGTTTCTAAGTCTACAGCATAAGCATCATAAGCAGCAGACTTGGGGGCTAACATACTAAAGGATAATGAACAAAGAGAATGGGTTATACCTCGAATTTGTGGTGCATCTGCTTCACCATGTCAATCTCGAGGTTCCGGCTGCTGTGTACTTGGCTCATATAGCCAGAAAAGATATCTCCAATGCTCATATGAGCATAGTTAGTAACATCCATCTTGACCCGGCGCTGGTCTAGAAGTTCTTCCTTGGCAGGGCATTTGGCCAGCACAGTTGGCCTTCCCGGCTCAAAGTAGCCGGTTCTCGTGATCTCTACATCAACATTGGAAGGATCATCTGTCCGGACCGGGCTAGGAGCCTCCGGATTCTCTGATTCATCGGCAGCCTGATCAGTGGGCAGGTTGGTGGCAGGAGGAGGCAAGTCTTGAGCTGGTTCAGATGGCGGCTCACGAGTGGTTGAGTCCGATATGACTATCTCAAGAACCAGCTCAGTTCCAACTCTGTCTTCAGCTGATTTATTTTTCCTAACCATTTTTCTGGGCTTGGCTTGACCACTGTGTCAAAATAAAATATTAATACAGATGCAAGGGATTAAAATATATGCAAGATGAGCGGGTTAGCATACCCTGGAGCAGTCTTGAAGGTTGGCAGATTGGATTGCAATGACTCACCGGATGAAGGGGAAGTATCCTGATAATCCGAGTCAAAGGGATTGAGTGGTTGAAGAAAGAGACCCACCAAGGGGTAAAATTTATTTAAAATAGAAGTGACCTCATTCCGGCGTTTCCTTGGAGTGTTTGGTAGGCCGGAGGAGAGCTCCGCGTCCTTGCTGGTCCGGGTATTCCTCTGGCTCTCATAAATTTGCTGCTTCAAAAGAAGTTGAGGATCGTGATGAGCTAAAGGATGGGAAAATCTTACTTTCCGGGTCACTCCGCGGATTTTCCGTCTTGGCAAAGGCTCGGAGTCGGAGGAAAGGATAGTTACCTCATCAGCCTTCCTATGGCTTGTTCCTGTGTCCTCCTGCTGATGATCAGTGTTAATAAGATGGTTAAAAAATAATCCAAGGGAGTCAGGGCTACCTCCGACTCAGAAGAGTCTGCTAGCCGAAGTAGGTCAGAAGCGGTAGCCTTCTTGCCCTTCCTTTTGACAACTTCTTTCCTGGCGGCTTTCTTTTCTATGCTGGCTCTCTTGGCAGCTTCATGGTCGTATTTAACTTTCCAAAATTTATCATCCTCCTGCAAGGATTAAGCATATTCATGAGTATGGGTGAAACACTAAGAAATTAAGATAATCATTTCATGTGAGCAGCTTACTTTTGGAGCCGGGTTATCTTCGTAGAAAGGGGCTAGGCCCACCTTGGCGCAGTCCGCCAGACTCTCAATAAGAAGAGACTTGGTCATTTTGTCCATGACATGGGTAGGTAGGTCGTCAGGGCTATGACACAGAGGATCCTTCTTGGTGCCAGTATATTCACACATCAAGCCAGTGCGGACTCTCCAGGCAAGCCAAACCCGGACCAGGTCAATCCCAGTCAACCCGTTCCCTTAGCAGAGCCTTGATCTTGGCCAAAGTTGGAGCAAGAGATTTATGCTCCGTGGCGGTAATCTTGTCAGGCAGAGGATGAGTGGTTTCAAGACAAAGGGCATGAAAGCCGGGCGGAGGGTTCTGGTCAGTTAGAGAAGTATCCTTGCAGTAGAACCATGTCATGTTCCAGTCTTTGGGGTGGCTCGGCGGGTTAGCATAGGGAAAGATCACATCCCTGCGGTGCTGGATTGAGACTCCGCCAAGTTCCAAGCACTGGCCGTTGGCACATTCCGTATGGCGGTTCAAGTAGAACAATTCTCTGAAAAGCAGCAAGTTGGGTTCTTCACCAAGGTAAACTTTGCTGAACACTTGGAAGTTGCAGATATTAGACACGGAATTGGGTCTGATGTCTTGTGGGTGAAGGTTAAAAAAGTTCAGTACATCTCTAAAGAATTTTGAGCCGGGAGGAGTAAATCCCCGGTTCATATGATCTGTGAAGACCACAACCTCTCCGTCTTTGGGTTGAGGAATTTCTTCATCCGGGTTAGGAGCACGATAGGGCATGACTTCTTTCTTCGGCAGATAGCCGGTCTTCACAAAGTCATCTAAAGTGCTGTCAGTGACAATGGATTTAACCCAGTTGCAAGAGGTAGGTGCCTTGGGTGCCATTCTGATTGAAAGCCTAAGACAAAGTAAAAGTGCCAGTTCAAATTTAAGCCGGGAAGGACAAAAGTATACTATGCATATTCAAAATGGCGGCTTGTGAAGGGGCCTAATGGTATAAGCATAATTATGTCCTGGTTAGTTAAGCCGCCATAGGATCTATAAGCCGTCAGCACTACTTAAACCGACGGGGGTGGTTCAGGTTATTAAATTGAGCATTACTTCTTTAAAGCCGGCGATCAGAGTCGCCATGACTAGATAAATCTAACAAAGTATGGATTTTGCCTAAGTGTTGTACAAACAGGTTTCACAATTTGCAGCTGTTATTTTGGATCAAACAAAGGTTCAGAAAAGAAAAATTACTAGACCTAAAAATAGGGCACAGAGGAGTCCATGTGCTGTAATGGGGTTTTCTTACATGGAAAAAAGAACTACTGCTAGCCAAAATGGATGCGGAACATGAACCGCATAAAATCTATGGGATTTTTTGGATCAAACAAAGCCATGGCAAGAAGAACACAAGAACTTGGATGAACTGCTCTCGGTACAAAGGAACACGCTAGCCCCAGCGTAGATCTATGGCGCGGAAAGGGGAAGCACTTACTGCAAAGGATCTGCGGAGGAGGGATGTTGTCGTTCTCTGGTCAAGATCAGGACGATGCAGCGGCCAAGCTCGACGAGGACGAAGTGCGCTGTGGCGACGGCGGCAGAGCTTCAGTAACAGATGGGGGCGAGAGGAAGAAGATGCGAAACGGGAGAATGAGAAGAGACCTAGTCGGGTCTATTTATAAGGAAAAAATTGTTAAGTGGGCGCAAAAAATAAGGAGGCCAAAAAAACATAGTTATCCAACTGCAAAGGCGCCTCGATTTTCGGATGGCCATTAAGACAAAGATTCATTAAGATATATTAGACAAAACATGCATTTATGGCAGGTGACGTCATGGCGGGCTACTGCAGATTCGAAGGATGACGTCATGGCGGGTTACAGAAATTTCATAAGCAAGGAGCCAAAGATTTTTCTTAAAGTATCAAAGGTTGACATGAACCAGTTCAAATCAATCCGGGGCCTAATGTTGGGGATATAACTACTAGGTATGGCCTGCCCAAGAGGGGCCAGGTTATACCTATGAGTATTCTTGAAGCCCAAGCTCAAGGTTGAAGATGGCGGATTAGTAAGGGCCCAAAGCCAGATGCGACTTAAGGCCCGTAGTGATAAACCGACATATATGTGTGACTTGTGTTTTAAGGCAAGAAATATTAAGAGACCGAGCCGGACACTATTTATAATCCGGCCGGAACTTTGTAGAGTCGCTGGGCGTCGACCTCTGAATATAAAGGGACGACCCGGCGGCGGTTCAGGGCAAGTAACATCAACTCAAGAGCTAGGTCAAGTGATTTTCTCCCTGGTTATCGAGAACATAAGCAATCCCACTCAAAACTGGACCATAGGCTTTTACCTTCACCATAAGGGGCCAAACCAGTATAAACCTCGTGTCCTTTGTCCCGATTAACCCCTTCCAGCTTCCTAGTTGTGATGGCTCCACGACTAAGTCCTTTCACTAGGACATCTGCCGTGACAATTCCATGACACTTTCTGGTGCAACAGCAAGTGCTGGAGGACTTAAGCGCCAAACAAGAGAAAGTTAATAAGATTGCTAAGCATCTTGCCAACATTACGGGTACCCAGGATATTGTCTCTTGAGCTCTTCTGAAGTGGTTTCAGTTCTGGACTTGTTTTGCTGCGGCGTTTATATGCTGATGTGTTCCCTATATTTGCACTGGTGGCGAACTTTGATGCCCAGTGGATGTAATATGTGTATTAGCCCTGATAGCCTAGTGTAAGTTGCTTGCTTATTTATTTCCTTATTGTCTTGTTTATTTCTTTGCTTGTAGTCAGTGCAGTTCTTTTTCCGCGGTTTGCTAGTGGCTGCAATAACCTATTTTTTAAAACTAGGCCACAATAACCAAGGGATACATATTTACTGTAGTTACCATTTCCCTACTACGGGCCGTAGAAACAATGGGCCTTCTACGTGTCGTAGACACAATGGGCCTTCTACAGGTCGTATCATCAATGGGCCTTGTATAGGCCGTATGATCGGTTGGCCAAACATGGGTCAATAACAGACCGCATTATGGTCGTAAACAGGCTAGAGTTGGAATCGTCTGTTCATGGGCCGGCCATAACGGGCCGTCGTTAATCGGCCGTATTTGATGACACTATGAAAACGGCCTAACGTATTAATGATCCACAAAATGGGATGACTGTAACCTCGGGCTGAATTTAGCCCACAAGAAGAAAATGACAGTAATGGGTCATAAGTAAACGAATGCTGGAAATGAGCCCAAGAGTAAATGGGCTCTGAGAAGGCCGAACGATAACATGGGCTGGAAATGGCTCAACGGAATAACGGGACGTTAATGGGTATAAAGTAATACATTGTTCATTACGGGCCAGTTTCACCACGGGCAGTTAATGGGTATAAAGTGATACAATGTTCACTGCGGGCCAGTTTCACCACGGGCCGTTAATGGGCCAAGAGTTACAAAGGGCCTCATATGGGCCGAAAGACGTCATGGGCCATACATGGGCCAGAAGTGAAAACGGTCTGGAATCATATTGGATGGCCCAGATGACGCTACTGGGCCTAATTCGGATAGGGCATAACGGGCCTTGGTAGCGGGCTGTGAATGGGCTATATGCGAACAGGCCGTTAACAGGCTTTCCATGGGCCGGCCCGCCACCTTTTGACCAAGTCAAATGGGCCGGCCTTTTCACAGGAATGGGCCTCTACTGGGTCGTGCCACGTGTCGATGTATCATAGGCGCCTTCTGTCCAATGAGTGGATGACATCTGTCCCAACGATGAGCCGACACGTGTTTCTTCCAGCCAATGATGATTTTACATGTGGAAAATCCCCATTGGTCGGGGATGTTAACGGGTTATCAGATCCAAAACCCGACCCAATAGCTTAACGGCGTTCCGTTACGGTGGATGCCACGTGTCGGTCACCGTTGACGAAAGCACTTCTGTGACGCGCGATTTATCATCATGGAAATGGACACTTCCGTGATGATAATTTTGGTAATGTCATGGAACACTTCTACGACAGCACAGGTATGACTATCTTGATTCTGTCATAAAATTGTCATGGATGTACATGCATGACAAAAAACGCGACCTACTATGACAAACACGTATCATCACGGAAGTGTATTTTTTTGTAGTGCTATTCTCCTTCACGGAGTCAACCAGGTGGCCCGCACGTATTTTAGTTCCATGCCCAGCTCGGTGTTGGCATCTTGGGATTTGTTCTTCTCCACCCTGACCTTTGTCAGTATATGTTCGCCCGTGGCCAATTGCCTTTGAGCTCCTCGAC
Organism: Triticum dicoccoides; assembly: GCF_002162155.2. Lineage (NCBI taxonomy): Eukaryota > Viridiplantae > Streptophyta > Magnoliopsida > Poales > Poaceae > Triticum > Triticum dicoccoides. Next base: position 650,969,013 of record NC_041386.1, read on the forward strand.
CTCCCGCTCGTGCGACTTCTGGTGCCTCTTCCAGATGATCTAATGACTCTGCCATAAGATTTGCACCTGTATTAATACTCCTGGTATATGATCATGTTTTCTCGATAGAGGGGAACATTACCAGACACTGCCTTCTTGAATTTCTCTAGTTCGGCCGTAGCAGCAGTTAGCTGGGCCTGACACTTCTCCAGCTCTTGAGACAACAGGTTGTTCTTCTCTTTGAGCATCTAGGTATACAACGATCCTTAAATCAGTTGCTTAAACTACTTCAAATATCGGGGGCAACTGGTATATAATTATCCTCCCCAAGGACATCTCTAGAAGAAACCACCTTTCAATCGACTCAGAAGTGTTCCACTCGACGGACTCGAAGACACTCGATCATGAAGCCAATCAATCGACAGCTAGGAGATCTAAAGTCACTCTGCACACAAACGGTCGGTCATTAAGTAGCTTTTATGGTCATCATATCACTTTATTTGTGGCGTTATCAGTAACGCCCGATCTTAATGTACCTTAAACCCTACATAACTGAGGGCCGGAGGGGTCTGGCAAACTCTATATACGCCACCCCCCTCCTCAGCGTAAAGGGTTCGCACCCCTGTAACTCATACACACATAATCCAGTCGACCGCCTCCGGGCTCCGAGACGTAGGGCTGTTACTTCCTCCGAGAAGGGCCTGAACTCGTAAATCTCTTGCGTATACAACTACTCCATAGCTAGGATCTTGCCTCTCCATTCCTACCCCCCTACATTACTTTCCAACTTAGAACCACGACAGTTGGCGCCCACCATGGGGCAGGTGTCTTAGCGACTTATTGGAGAAGTTGCGATTTTTCCGATCTCCTTCATCATGGTTTCAGGCGGAGTTTTGGTTGAGGGCCGCGAGATTCGTCTCGGCGCACTCACGTTCATCACCGACGACTCCGCTTGGATTCAGGAGGATCCGCTCGACATAGACGCGCTCCCTGTCCGCGGGGCGACGCACTTTCGCGCGTGCGTCCGCGGCGTCCTCCTGCGGCAACCGTCGGCCCAGTACCGGTCGGCTCCTGTGTCGTCCTCCCCCCTGTTTCCCGCCGGTGCAAGTGCTCTGGTCGGTCAAGGCTTCAGCGGTGGGTGAGGCACGCGGTGGCTCGCCAGTCGGCCACCCCCAAGTCGCGGCGATCGAGCCCAACGAATCTCTCTATGGCATGTTCGACCTGTTGACTGGCTCCGTAGAGACTGCATCCGAGTGCGACAGCAGTGATCCAGCGGCGGAGGTTCTGATGGTCGATGGACCACGTAGTCCTCCCGGTTTTCCCCGCACCGACGGAGGCGATGGCGGAGGCGATCCGTCGCATGCCCATGAAGAGTATCTCCCCGAGCCCCTCACTTCGCTGCAGAAGGAAGAACTTTGCCGCCAGAACATGGATGCACTGCATACTCCTATCGTTGGAGAAACCCCCGAGGCTCATGCCTTAGAGGATGCGCGCTTGGCCAACTTGGCTGAGCGCATTCGACTGGAAAACCTCCAGCGAGCACTCGACGAGCGTGCGTGACAACGGGTTCCAGAATCCAGTCGACGTCAACTCTTTCCACCACCGACTCAGGTATATCAAACTCCGATTCAGAATTTAGCAGCTGCAGCCCGTATAGCAGAGTCGATTCAGCCTTCCCAATCAGAGGCCGGCATAGGCTTGTATAGATCAGAGCATTACTCCGGGCGGCAGGAGATCAAAATTCAGCTGTATCACAGTCGCGGAATAGGATCCACAGCAGATCCGTCGCTGCAAATATAGTCCAGTCGGCCCATAGCCCAAGATCGCCCCTGAGGCGTGAGGGACGTGGAGACCGGCACGATCAGTACAAGAACCGTGAGCAGTGTGATCACCGACTCGATCGTAATGATCGACGTCGAGTGCCCACCCCTCCCCCAAGGAGTGGATCGTACGCGCCTCGACTGCAGGATGACAGACGCCCTCACAGTGTTGGGCGAAGGATTCCAGTCGACCCCAGGGAACCAGGCTTTGATGCGAGATCCATTCTCGTTCAAGGTTTGGTCGACAGGAACAGAGCTCACCGAGAATGTCATGACAGAGATGTACCCACCGGCAGCAGAGTACACGTCTCAGGACCAGAGTGCGTCAGCAGAGCCATCAGGGTCGCGATGATTCCTCCCAACTTCAGGTTGGCGACTGGAGTCAGTAAGTTCACTGGTGAGTCCAAGCCTGATACTTGGCTTGAAGACTACCGAGTGGCTATTCAGATTGGCGGCGGCAATGATGAAGTGGCCATGAAACACCTGCCTCTTATGTTAGAGGGTTCGGCTAGAGCATGGTTGAATCAGTTAGCACCCAGCAGCATTTACACTTGGGAAGATCTTGCCCGAGTGTTTGTCAGAACATTTGAAGGAACTTGCAAGCGACCAGCAGGGTTGACAGAGCTGCAATCTTGTGTGTAGAAGTCGAATGAATCTTTGAGGGATTACATCCAGAGATGGATCACGTTGCATCACACGGTAGAGAATGTATCTGATCACCAGGCAGTCTGTGCCTTCAAGGAAGGGGTTAAGTACAGAGAGCTAAACCTAAAATTCGGTCGAACCGGAGACATGTCTCTGAGTCGAATGATGGAGATTTCCACCAAGTATGCCAATGGTGAAGAAGAGGATCGGCTCCGGAGTGGCAAGCACAAGTCAGTCGCCCACGAAACCGGAGGAGGGAACTCCAGTCGGAAGCAGAAGCGAAAAGCTGAGCCAACTGCTCCTGGAGAGGCCTTGGCCGTGACTCGAGGAAAGTTTAAAGGGAAGCCCAAAGGGCCTTGGAACCCTAAGAAGGTGAAAGACCAAGACGGAAATGATGTGTTGGATATGCCATGCCACATCCACACAAAGAAAGACGAAGAGGGTAAACTCATTTACACAAAACATACCACTCGACAGTGTCGGCTCTTGATCCAACAATTCTGGGGGAAACGGCCCAAAGATAAGGAAAAGGAGTCGGACAAAGTTGAGGACAAAGAAGATAGTGATGATGGATATCCCCAGGTCAATTCCACCCTGATGATTTTTGCTGATGTTGAAAGCAAAAGTCGATTGAAAGTTATCAACCGAGAAGTGAATATGGTTGCTCTGGTGACACCCAGTTATCTGAAATGGTCTCAGGCTGCCATCACATTCGACCAGTCCGATCATCCGACACACATAGCCACCCCTGGGAGGCAAGCTTTGGTGGTCGACCCAGTCGTCGAAGGTACTCGACTGACTAAAGTTTTGATGGATGGTGGCAGTGACCTGAATATACTATATGCAGAGACGTTGAAAGGGATGGGCATTCCGATGTCCAGACTCAGTACCAGCAAGATGAGTTTCCATGGAGTCATTTTGGGAAAGAAGGCTGAGTCACTCGGCCAAATTGCTCTTGATGTGGTTTTCGGTGATTCCAAGAATTACCGCAAAGAAAAGTTGACATTTGAAGTTGTGGATTTCCAGAGTGCTTATCACGCTATTTTGGGCAGGCCAGCTTATGCACGTTTCATGGCTCGACCATGTTATGTGTACCTCAAATTGAAGATGCCTGGTCCCAAAGGTGTGATCACTATTACTGGCAATCGGAAGAAGGCAGAAGAGTGCTTTCAGAAAGGCTCAAAGATCGCCGATGCTCAGATGGCAGTGGTTGAGCTGCAGGAATACCAGAAAACTGCAGACCCGAGTGATTTGTTGCGGGCCAAGAAGCCCGCCATGGAATCAGCGTTTCAGTCGTCCGGTGAGACACAACCGATTCACATTCATCCGACCGACCACAGTGCTGCTCCGACCCATATCTCTACAACACTTGACTCCAAATAGGAAGAAGCGCTCATCCAGTTCCTCCGTGATAACTGGGACATCTTCGCATGGAAGCCTTTTGACATGCCGGGCGTTCCCAGGGGGCTGGCTGAGCACCGTCTACGAGTCGACTCAAAACTGAAACCTGTAAAAGACCATATTCGACGGTCCTCCGTCCAGAAGAGAAAGGCCGTTGGCGAGGAGGTGGCTCGGCTCTTAGCAGCACAGTTTATCCAGATTTACCACTCCGAGTGGCTCGCCAATGTTGTCATGGTCCCCAAGAAGGACAAGTCACTTCGCATGTGCATTGAATTCAAACATATCAACTGGGCCTGCTCGAAAGATCATTTTCCTCTCCCCCGCATCGACCAAATAGTCGACTCGACTGCGGGGTGTGAGCGCCTGTCTTTTTAGACGCCTATTCCGGTTACCATCAGATCCGTCTGTATGGACCCGACGAGATCAAAACAGATTTCATAACTCCATTCGGGTGCTTCTGTTATGTCACCATGCCATTCGGCCTCAAGAATGCCGGAGCCACATTCATGAGGATGATTCAGAAGTGTTTGCTCACTCAAATCAGTCGGAATGTGGAAGCATACATGGATGATATTGTGGTCAAGTCACAGAAGGGTTCCGACCTGCTGACTGACCTTGCTGAAACATTTGTCAACCTCCGGAGGTATGATATCAAGCTTAATCGGTTTTCTCGTTTCCGAACAAGGAATCAACGCCAACCCAGAAAAAGTTGGTACTATACTCCGAATGAAACGTCCTGTGCGTGTGCACGATGTCCAGAAGCTTACTCGTTGCTTGGCCGCTTTAAGTCGATTTATCTCTCGTCTCGGTGAAAAGGCATTGCCTCTTTACCGACTGATGAAGAAGTCACACAAGTTCGAGTGGACTCCCGAAGCTGAAGCAGCGTTTGCAGAGCTAAAATCCTTGCTCTCCACCCAGCCGGTGCTTGCTGCCCCAATCAGCAAAGAGACTTTGCTGCTTTACATTGCAGCCACAGGACAAGTCATCAGCACAATACTTACGGTCGAGCGGGAAGAAGAAGGAAAAGCCTTTAAAGTTCAGCGCCCAATATATTATGTTTCTGAAGTTTTGACCCCATCAAAGCAAAGATACCCTCATTATCAGAAGCTTGTATATGGGATTTATATGACCATGAAGAAGGTTGCTCATTACTTCTCTGACCATTCCATTACAGTCGTCAGCGACGCCCCATTGTCAGAGATTCTGCACAACAGAGATGCAACTGGTCGAGTGGCAAAATGGGCGATTGAACTCCTTCCCCTAGATATCAAGTTTGAGGCAAAGAAAGCCATCAAGTCCCAAGCAATAGCAGATTTCATCGCCGAGTGGATTGAACAGCAACTGCCGACTCAAGTTCACTCGGAGGACTGGACCATGTTCTTTGATGGTTCTAAGATGCTGAATGGTTCCGGTGCTGTGGTAGTGTTGGTTTCCCCCTGAGGAGATAAGCTCAGATATGTGCTCCAGATTCACTTTGATTCCTCCAATAACGAAGCAGAATACGAAGCACTTTTGTATGGGTTGCGTATGGCCATTTCACTCGGCGTCCGTCGCCTCATGGTCTATGGCGACTCAGATTTGGTGGTTAACCAAGTGATGAAGGAGTGGGACGTCAGAAGTCCGGCCATCACTGGTTACTGCAATGTAGTGAGAAAGCTAGAGAAGAAATTCGAGGGGTTAGAGCTTCATCATATACCCCGACTGAAAAAATCAAGCGGCTGATGATTTGGCAAAAATAGGTTCCAAGAGAGAAGCCATTCCCAGTAATGTGTTTTTAGAACACATCCACACACCATCAGTTCAAGAGGATCCTTTCACCGAAGAAGCCCCGCAGCCAAAAAGTGTCACGGATCTGACTGAAGTTGAGGTCCCAGCTGTGGTCGACCTGATCATGGAAGTTTTGGTCATCACTCCCGACTGGACAGTGTCGTACATCGCGTATATCCTAAGGAAAGAGCTCCCAGAGAATGAAGAAGGGGCTCGACAGATCGTCTGTCGATCCAAGGCCTTTACTGTGATAAAGGGACAGTTGTATAGGGAAAGCGCGACTGGAGTCAGTCAGAAATGTATAACACCAGAAGAAGGTCAGATAATTCTTGATGATATCCACTCAGGAACCTACGGGGTCATCATGCGTCCTCTCGGACCATTGTGGCTAAAGCATACCGAGCAGGGTTTTACTGGCCAAGAGCAAATGAAATGGCGAAAGAGATAGTCGACAAGTGTGAAGGATGTCAGTTCTATTCCAATATGTCACACAAACCCGCCTCAGCCTTGAAGACCATTCCACTCGTCTGGCCCTTCGCTGTTTGGGGATTGGATATGGTTGGACCACTGAGAACTGGCAGGAGCGGCTTCACCCATGTACTGGTGGCAGTCGACAAGTTCACTAAGTGGATTGAAGCTAAGCCTATCAAGAATCTTGATACCTGCACTGCTATCAGCTTCATCAGAGAGTTGATATTCAGGTATGGAGTTCCGCACAGCATCATCACTGATAATGGGTCAAACTTCGATTCCGACAAATTCAGAGCCCTTTGCGCTTCTCAAGGCACGCGAGTTGACTACGCTTCCGTCGCTCACCCCCAGTCGAATGGACAAGCAGAAAGAGTAAACGGCCTAATTCTCAAAGGACTGAAACCTTGGTTGATGCGTGATCTCAAGCACGCAGCAGGCGCGTGGGTCAACGAACTTCCATTAGTTCTTTGGGGATTGAGGACCACTCCTAATCGGTCAACTGGGTGAACTCCATTCTTTCTGGTCTATGGAGCTGAAGCAGTTCTGTCGAGTGACTTGCTTCACAATGCACCCCAAGTCGAGCTCTACTCTGAAGATGAAGCAGAACAAGCCCGGTAGGACGCAGTCGACCTTCTAGAAGAAGAAAGAGAGATGGCCATGACCCGATCGACTATCTATGAGCAGGACTTACGTTGATTCCATGCCACAAACGTGAAGAGTCGAGCCTTCCAAGAAGGAGACTTGGTCCTCCGAGTGGATCAACAGAAACCACACAAGCTCGCTCCTACTTGGGAAGGCCCCTTCATAGTCACCAAAGTTCTCCACAATGGAGTGTACCATCTTTACAATGTCGATCGCCAGATTGATGAGCCACGAGCTTGGAATGCAGAGCTGCTCCGCCCCTTTTATACTTAAGTACTCACTCGGATGAGATGTAATAAAAAGTACCTCTGTAGTTTGTTTATCAAAGACAAGAGTGTTATAAATGTCCCAGTGATTGTTGTCGCTTTTGTTTACGTGAGAAATCCCCCAGTGGGTGGCTTAGCTGCGGATCCGTTTCGCCTAAGTTTGCAAAAAATATTCCTACCGAGTGACGAGCAAGCCTCTCACTCGGGGGCTTAGCTGCGAATCCGTTTCACCTAAGTATTTGAAAATCCTACCGAGTGACGAGCAAGCCTCTCACTTGGGGGCTTAGCTGTAGTCCAGTACTCGCCTATGTATTTGAAAATCCTACCGAGTGGAGAGCAAACCTCCCACTCGGAGGCTTAGCTGCAGTCTAGTACTCGCCTAAGTATTTGAAACCCCTACCGAGTGGAGAGCAAACCTCTCACTCGGGGGGCTTAGCTGCAGTCCAGTACTCGCCTACGTATTTGAAAACCCTACCGAGTGGAGAGAAAACCTCCCACTCGGAGGCTTAGCTGCAGTCCAGTACTCGCCTAAGTATTTGAAAACCCTACCGAGTGGAGAGCAAACCTCCCACTC
>NC_041386.1:650976851-651007399 GCF_002162155.2 Triticum dicoccoides
TACCAAGTGACGAGCAAGCCTCTCACTCGGGGACTTAGCTGCAGTTGAGTACTCGCCTAAGTATTTGAAAATCCTACCGAGTGGAGAGCAACCCTCCCACTCGGGAGCTTAGCTGCAGTCCAGTACTCGCCTAAGTATTTGAAAATCCTACCGAGTGGAGAGCAACCCTCCCACTCGGGGGCTAAGCCGCAGTCCAGTACTCGCCTAAGTATTTAAAAATCCTACTGAGTGGAGAGTAACCCTCCCACTCGGGGGCTTAGCTGCAGTTCAAGTACTCGCCTAAGTATGAAATCCATTCCGATCCGCAAGGACAACGAGGTGCAGGTCGACTGCTACCTTCTCCTTCGGAGCTGCACCACAAATACAACATGCACTCCATTCTGATCCGCAAGGACGACGAGGTGCAGGACGACTGCTACCTTCTCCTTCTGAGCTGTGCCACAAATACAACGTGCGCTCCATTCCGATCCGCAAGGACGACGAGGTGCAGGTCGACTGCTATGTTCTCCTTCAGAGCTGTGCCACAAATACAACATGCTCTCCATTCCGATCCGCAAGGACGATGAGGTGCAGGTCGACTGCTACCTTCTCCTTCGGAGCTGCGCCACAAATACAACGTGCGCTCCATTCCGATCCGCAAGGACGACGAGGTGCAGGTCGACTGCTACCTTCTTCTTCAGAGCTGCGCCACAAACACAACGTGCGCTCCATTCCGATCCGCAAGGACGATGAGGTGCAGGTCGACTGCTACCTTCTCCTTCTGAGCTGCGTCACAAACATAGCGTGCGCTCCATTCCGATCTGCAAGGACGACGAGGTGCAGGTCGACTGCTACCTTCTCCTTCAGAACTGCATCTCAAGCACTGAAGTATATTCTGAGTGAAGACCAAAGTTCGCTCGAAGGCAAATGCAAGCATATTCAACGATATGCCAAATTCAGATAACATCCTACGGATTTAGAAGTGCTCAGGCGTCAAGCCTGTAAAAGTTTATCGGTTACAAAACCACTCGGCATTCCGAGGCAAATTTAAGGCGAAGCATAGAAGTTTTTCTTACTCCTCGGGAGGAGGACTAGAGGGCGCAACAAACTGGTCCAAGTCAATTCCATCAGCGATCCGAGTGGCAGCAGCAATGAAGGTCTCCATGAAAGATTGGAAGTCGTGCTTCTTGGTATTGCCAACTTTGATGGACGCCAGCTTTTCCTCTCGCGCATCCTTGCAGTGAACATGGACCAGGGACAGAGCAACGCCAGCGCCGCACCTGGCATAAGACTTCTTCCATTCTTGCACTCGACCTGGAACTTCATTCAGTCGAGTCATTAGAGACTCGAGGTCATTTTGAAGCGTCGCTCTTGGCCAGAGTGTCGTGTCGATTTGCGACGCCGCAACCTTCAGTCGAGCAAGGTAGTCAACCACACCAGCAACACGAGACTCCAGCCGGAGCATGTTCATAGCAGTTTCATCCTTCACAGGAGAGTTAATGGTGTCCAAGCTTGTCTCCACTCGACTGGTCTCCTCCTCGAAGTTTTGGCAGAATTCTGTAAACACAATTCAAAGATAACCCAGCAGTTCTACGATGAGTCGATGATAACAAGTCAGTCGGGTAGAAGAGATTACCCTCAAGCATGATGAATAACTTCTTGGCGAGCACTCCCAGATAAGCCTCCAGATCGTTCTTCTTCCCCACCAGTTCACTAGCCTTGTCATTCAGAGCTATCTTATCATTCTTCAGATGGTTGACCTCCTTGTTGGCCGCGTCGAGAGCAGCTTTCAGATTGGCGTTCTCCTCTTCAAGTTTACCGACTGAAGCCAGTTTTTCTTCCGCAAGCTTCGTTTTGTCCAAAGCTGCCTTCTGCACCTCGGCAAGGTCATGGTCTTCTTCTTCAGAGCCTCCTTCACTTTATCTGCAAAATGACAATGAGATCAGAATCAGGGATGGGCAGAAAGATAAAGACAGTCGTCAAGTTCTCACCAGCCATACCTTTTGCTTCGTCTTTCGCCTTCTGAAAGTTCTCCTGAGCAAGTTTCAAGTCAAGGTTGAGCTGGATCTGTTTGTTTTCCAATTCAGTATAGCGAGCCACAAGCTCACAAGATTTCTACGAAGGGTCAGTCGACAGACATCAAAGATAGGTTGCTTCCGAGTGACTAGGAGAAAAATCGTAACATTTCTAAGACTACAGCCGAATCAAAATATCCAGCAGTAGTCTCGGGGACTACACCCAGTGGGTGCACTCAGCGTGCCCCCACTGGTTCTACCGACTTGGTCCGATCAGTCGACCGAAAAGGACAAAGAGGTTATGATCCTAAACCATAGCTAACTGCCAGCAGTGAGCCATAGTCTCATCATGATCTACCAAAAAAACACAGGTTCTTCAGACCTTAGTCGACTGCCAGCAGTCGACCATGGTCTCGGGGACCACAGCCAGTGGGTGCACTCAGCGTGCCCCCACTGGTTCCAAGATTCCATTCGACATGGTCCGACCAGACCGAGTGAAGAAGTTAGAGTGAAGAAACTCAAAATACAAAGACTACAGTCGACTGCCGGCAGTCCACCATAGTCTCGGGGACTACACCCAGTGGGTGCACTCAGCGTGCCCCCACAATCCAAAAATTCAATCGACACACCCAGTGGGTGTATAGATACGAAGATCTTCAGAAAGAAAGTCTTCAGATAGCATATCCTAACAGAACAAGCGGTGACCAACTAACCTGGATGTTGCTCTGAAGGGCTGAGCTAGCATCATAGGCCGCTTGGCTGGCATCCCGAACCGCCTTCACCTGCTCCATCATGATCCCCGCCTGGCGTATAGCCTCCTTAGCAGCACCCACTTGGTCCTCTGGGACGTGGTGTGTGGCGAAAAGGGAGGGCGGGTCAGCAGTCGACGACGAAGGCCGAACACTCGTCAGTGGCACAGTGAAGGACACGGAAGTTCGAGTGATATTCCCACCCTCTTGAACCGATGTCTCAGACACTGATGCAATCTGAGTAGTCTTGCCAGTCGGCGCCTTTCTATTCCTCCTCGGCCTCAGTGGCGCCTCGTCGTCATCATCAGGAAGATCAATGACATGAGGAGGAGCTACAGGAAAAATCCAAAGTTAAAAACGAAAATCCAATCGACCAAAAGTGAAACTACAGAGATCGTACCAAGGTTGGAGGTGACAGCGTCTTCCATTTCCTGGTCTTCGTTCCTGGTGGAGGTTTCGGAGGTAGCAGCACTACAGATTTCAGAAACCAGTCGGTTAGTCAATGAGTCGACCAAGAGTCTGACCATGGTAGACGAGAAACACAAGTTCTGCTGTTACCTAGAAATGGTGGGAATGGTCATTCTCATCTTGGGCAAGGCCTTCGGCGGCTTTGATGACGCCGCCCGTGGATGCTTCGGCGCTTTTTCAGTCGGCGCCGGAGAAGCCGTCCGAGGGTGTTTTGACGACTGCCCAACAGGCGCAACCGCTTTGCCACGCTCGCTCGCGGGGTCGTGGGTAAGCTTGGATCGCCTTTCCGTGCGAGGAGGATCGACTTCCTGCTCCTCCTCCTCTCCACTGGAGTCATCGTCATCCTCTTCCCCGTCACCATCATATTGCCACTCCTCCTCACTTTCGCCTCCGCTCGCCTCCTCCTCCTCGGCCTATTCTTGCGCCCCGTTGGGCATCGAGTACATCTCAGTAATGGCCTGGAAGACAAAAACAAGAAAAAAGTCAGTCGATTGATTTTAAACAAACAGAATGAAGAAAGCACGGACACAGTCAGAGATGCAGAATTGGACCTGATCTACTTCGTACGATTGGTCGAGTGGAGGAATCCTCCTGGCTCCTCGGGGGTTGTCTTTGTTCCCTGTGATACTTGACAACCACCCCTCCAAAGTAGCCTCGTCGACCTCCTCCGGGTGAATCCGAGTGGTGTCATCGAGACCCGAATACATCCACATCGGATGTCACGAGCCTGGAGTGGTTGGATACGTCTCCGGAGGAAGACTTCTAACAAATCCATACCAGTCACCCCGTCGTGGACGAGCTGAACCACTCGACCAACCAACACTTTGACTTGTGCCTTCTCTTCCGGTATCACTTTCAGAGAAGAAGGTTTTTCTGCTCGGTTCAGGGAGAAAAGGGGAAGACCCGTCGCCTGTCCTGGAGTCGGCTGGTCTCTGCAGTAGAACCAGGTCGACTGCCACCCGCGGACTAAATCAGGAAGAATCATAGTTGGAAAAGAACTCTTGCCTCTCATCTGGATCCCAAGACCCCCGCACATCTGAATCACTTGCGTCTTATCGTCACTCAACTTGGCTTTCTTAACCGACTGAGAACGACAAGTGAAAATGTGCTTGAAGAGGCCCCAATGAGGACGGCAACCCAAGAAATTCTCGCACAAAGACACGAAGGAAGCAAGATACATGATGGAATTTGGAGTAAAGTGATGGAGTTGCGCTCCTAAAAAGTTCAAGAAACTCCGGAAAAAAGGATGAGGGGCAGGGAGAATCCGCGGTCGACGTGAGTGGCGATAAGGACACACTCACCCTCGAGAGGCTGCGGCTCGATCTCGTTCCCCGGGAGGCACGCAGATTCATGAGGAATGAATCCCCCCTCAACCAGGCCATCAATGTCTTCCTGACGAATCGCCGAGGGCATCCAGTCGCCCCGGATCCAGCCCGGCGGCAAGGCAGACCTCGAGGAAGATCCGCCCCGACCGGACTTCTTCGCCTTCGCCTGCGTCGTCGCCTTCTTCACGCGCTCTAGGGCCGTCGTCTTCTCCTTCACCATTGCTGCAGACGAAGCTCGAACAGACCAACGGCAACGAGACGAGAGCAGAGGTGGCAGAGAAATTTGAGAAGAAAGGGCAAAAATGAAGGCGCATTGTTCAAAAGCCCTGGGCCAGCGGCTTATATGGAGTTGCTTCCGAGTGACTAACCTGTAGGCCCAGATGATCCTGTCAAATCCCGCAACAGTCGCGCGCGCGATACGTGGTGAAAAAGGTGGCACGGAGATCGAGGCATCTCCGCCCTATCCCGTCTGATTACTGCGGCTTCCTCCGCCCCGCGCGCTTCCCAAAATTCGAATCCTGCGAAATCCGCGAGCAGCACAATAACTCGTCAAACGGAGGATCCCCTCCACACCGACACTCAGAGCTTTTCAAGTAAAGAAACACACTCGACTGAAACCAAGAATGGATCAAGGCGACTGAAAAAGAAGTTGGTGTCGTTACTTAGGTTCGTGGATCCAGAACAAGATATACTCATAGCACGAAAAATGGGTCGGAAGAGTTCTCAACTCCTTCCCCACTCAAACCTCGATCCATTCGGGGGCTAATGATGAAGCTATGTACCTAGGGTAGGGCCATGGACCTGTCCAAACTACCCTCCCCAAGGACATCTCTAGAAGAAACCACCTTTCAATCGACTCAGAAGTGTTCCACTCGACGGACTCGAAGACACTCGACCATGAAGCCAATCACTCGACAGCCAGGAGATCTAAAGTCACTCTGCACACAAACGGTCGGTCATTAAGTAGCTTTTATGGTCATCATAGCACTTTATTTGTGGCGTTATCAGTAACGCCCGATCTTAATGTACCTTAAACCCTACATAACTGAGGGCCGGAGGGGTCTGGTGAACTCTATATAAGCCACCCCCCCCCCTCCTCAGTGTAAAGGGTTCGCACCCCTGTAACTCATACACACATAATCCAGTCGACCGCCTCCGGGCTCCGAGACGTAGGGCTGTTACTTCCTCTAAGAAGGGCCTGAACTCGTAAATCTCTTGCGTATACAACTACTCCATAGCTAGGATCTTGCCTCTCCATTCCTACCCCCCTACATTACTGTCAGACTTAGAACCATGACAGTTCTAGACTTGTTTTGCTGCGGCGTTTATATGCTGCTGTGTTCCCTATATTTGCACTGGTGGTGAACTTTGATGCCCAGTGGATGTAATATGTGTAATAGCCCTGATAGCCTAGCGTAAGTTGCTTGCTTATTTATTTCCTTATTGTCTTGTTTATTTCTTTGCTTGTAGTCAGTGCAGTTCTTTTTCCGTGGTTTGCTAGTGGCCGCAATAACCTATTTTTTAAAACTAGGCCACAATAACCAAGGGATAGATATTTATTGTAGTTACTATTTCCCTCCTACGGGCTGTAGCAACAATGGGCCTTCTACGTGTCGTAGACACAATGGGCCTTCTACAGGCCGTATCATCAATGGGCCTTGTACGTGCCGTATGATCGGTTGGCCAAACATGGGCCAATAACAGACCGCATTATGGTCGTAAACAGGCTAGAGTTGGAATCGTCTGTTCATGGGCCGACCATAACGGGCCGTCGTTAACCGGCCGTATTTGATGACGCTATGAAAATGGCCCAACGTATTAATGGGCCACAAAACGGGCCGACTGTAACCTCGGGCTGAATTTAGCCCACAAGCAGAAAATGACAGTAACGGGTCATAAATAAACGAATGCTGGAAATGAGCCCAAGAGTAAATGGGCTCTGAGAAGGCCGAATGATAACATGGGCTAGAAACAGCCCAACAGAATAATGGGACGTTAATGGGTATAAAGTGATACACTGTTCATTACGGGCCAGTTTCACCACGGGCCGTTAATGGGTATAAAGTGATACATTGTTCACTGCGGGCCAGTTTCACCACGGGCCGTTAATGGGCCAAGAGTTACAAAGGGCCTCATATGGGCCGAAAGACGTCATGGGACATACATGGGCCAGAAGTGAAAACGGGCTGGAATCATATTGGATGGCCCAGATGACGCTACTGGGCCTAATTCGGATAGGGCATAACGGGCCTTGGGTTAGCGGGCTGTAAATGGGCTATATGCGAACAGGTCGTTAACAGGCTTTCCATGGGCCGGCCCGCCACCTTTTGACCAAGTCAAACGGGACGGCCTTTTCATAGGAATGGGCCTCTATTGGGTCGTGCCACGTGTCGACGTATCATAGGTGCCTACTGTCCAATGAGTGGATGACATTTGTCCCAACGATGAGCCGACACGTGTTTCTTCCAGCCAATGATGATTTTACACGTGGAAAATCCCCATTGGTCGGGGCTGTTAACGGGTTATCGAATCCAAAACCCGACCCGATAGCTTAACAGCATTCCGTTACGGTGGATGCCACTTGTTGGTCACCATTGACGAAAGCACTTCTGTGACGCGCGATTTATCGTCATGGAAGTGGACACTTCCGTGATGATAATTTTGGTAATGTCATGGAACACTTCTACGACAGCACAGGTATAACTATCTTGATTCTGTCATAAAATTGTCATGGATGTACATGCATGGCAAAAAACGCGACCTACTATGACAAACATGTATCGTCACGGAAGTGCATTTTTTTGCAGTGCTATTCTCCTTCACGGAGTCAGCCAGCTGGCCCGCACGTATTTTAGTTCCATGCCCAGCTTGGTGTTGGCATCTTGGAATTTGTTCTTCTCCACCCTGACCTTTGTCAATATACGTTCGCCCATGGCCAGTTGCCTTTGAGCTCCTGGACCTCCCGCACGTGCGACTTCCGGTGCCTCTTCCAGATGATCTAATGACTCTGCCATAAGATTTGCACCTGTATTAATACTCCTGGTATATGATCATGTTTTCTCGATAGAGGGGAACATTACCAGACGCTGCCTTCTTGGATTTCTCCAGTTCGGCGGTAGCAGCAGTTAGCTGGGCCTAACACTTCTCCAGCTCTTGAGACAACAAGTTGTTCTTC
The DNA here is from genome assembly GCF_002162155.2 of Triticum dicoccoides. Taxonomy (NCBI): domain Eukaryota; kingdom Viridiplantae; phylum Streptophyta; class Magnoliopsida; order Poales; family Poaceae; genus Triticum; species Triticum dicoccoides. The sequence continues at coordinate 650,984,563 of NC_041386.1, forward strand.
TCTTTGAGCACCTGGGTATACAACGATCCTTAAATCAGTTGCTTAAACTACTTCAAGTATCGGGGGTAACTGGTATATAATTATCAGAATTGTGCAAGTATCAACTTACACGCATATCTTTCAAATACTGATCTGTGGCTTTGGAAAGCCCATCTCGAGAAGCTCGGGTATATGCATCACCCGAGTTGAAAGCGTTGAAAGCCTCTTCTGAAAAACCAGGGTCGCGAAGAGCGGCCCGCCAGCGCCGATGATTCATGGCACTTTCCACTTCGGATTTTGTGACGGATACTTTATCTGAATCCTCTCCAGAAGGACAATCGGGTGTCACTTCCGCGTTAGCCTCAGTCCTCGAAACAGGGTCCGGAATCCGACTAGTAGAGGGATGACCGGCAGGATCCCCGGACACAGTCCGGCGAATGTTTTTCCTGATAAGACATAACGGATAGTGTCATACTCTAAGATCACAACCATGGAGCATATTTAAAAACCATACCTCTTCGATGAAGGCACGACCATATTTCTATCTGCCTTCCTCTTTGAAGGCCTGCCCGGCATAGGCGCCACTTTCTTGCGAGTCGCTGCAGGTGTAGCGTGGCGCGCCGATCGCCTTCCCTTTAGAGCATAAGATAGTGCGGTGGGTGTCGGTGTCAAAACCGGCAGATCTCGGGTAGGGAGGTCCCGAACTGTGCGTCTAAGACTAATGGTAACAGGAGGCAGGGGACACGATGTTTTACCCAGGTTTGGGCCCTCTCGATGGAGGTAATACCCTACTTCCTGCTTGATTGATCTTGATGATATGAGTATTACAAGAGTTGATCTACCACGAGATCGAAGAGGCTAAACCCTAAAAGCTAGCCTATGATTATGATCGTTGTTGTCCTACGGACTTAACCCTCTGATTTATATAGACACCGGAGGGGGCTAGGGTTACACAGAGTCGGTTACAGAGAAGGAGATCTACATATCCGAATTGTCAAGCTTGCCTTACACGCAAAGGAGAGTCCCATCCGGACATGGGACGAAGTCTTCAATCTTGTATCTTCATAGTCCAACAGTCCGGCCAAAGTATATAGTCTGGTTGTCCGAGGACCCCTTAATCCAGGACTCCCTCAGTAGCCCCTGAACCAGGCTTCAATGACGATGAGTCCGGCGCGCAGATCGTCTTCGGCATTGCAAGGCGGGTTCCTTCTCCGAATACTCCATAGAAGATTTTGAACACAAGGATCGTGTCCGGCTCTGCAAAACAAATTCCACATACCACCGTAGAGAGTATAATATTCCAGAAATCTAATCTGCTGACAGCTTTTTATAGCACGACATCACGCCACGGTCCGGTCATTATTCAAACCGTTTTTCATAACCAGCTACTGCACGAAATGCGAGGTGGTTTCCTTGACACGTCTTGTCGAAACAGAGATCGTGTCCCCTTATCGCAGGATTCTCATCAATACGTGCATGGGTAACCCAACCGCGTCATCAATCGTGGCGTTTGGGGAATAAGCGATTTTAACGGGCGAGTGGGGAGCCGCACAGTTTCTACCGCCTTTATAAAGAGATAGGGATTTTCCTCTTTCACCTACGCCTTCTTCTTCCCCCGTTCATCCATTCTCGCACGCTCGAGCCCCAGTGCCCCAGTTCTCACCTTCTCCGCACAGCCATTCCAAACATGTCCGGAGCGGGAGGCAAGTGGATGGCCTCCTCCGTCAAGGAGGAAGACATTACAAAGCTCCGGGAGGCCGGATACTTGGCCGCAGACATCACGCACCGGCTCGCTGACGCAGGGCAGATCGTTCCGACACCACAACCCCACGAGAGGCTTTGTTCCTCGCCCACTTCATCCGCGGACTGGGATTCCCCCTCCACCCATTTGTCTGCGGGCTCATGTTTTACTATGGGTTAGATTTTCATGATCTGGCCCCTAATTTCATTCTCAACATCTCGGCGTTTATCGTTGTGTGCAAGGCCTTCCTCCGCATCAAACCGCACTTCCGTTTGTGGCTGAAGATCTTTAACGTGAAGCAGAAGATAGTGGTTGGCCAGCAAGCGGAGTGCAGAGGCTCTATGGTGGGCAAGATGCCCAGCGTCACCTGGCTCGAGGGCTCCTATGTGGAGACTATAAAGGGGTGGCAGTCGGGGTGGTTCTACATCACCGATCCGCGCGACGCCAACTAGGCGGCGGCCCCCGAATTCCGATCTGGCATCCCTATGCGGCTCACCTCCTGGAAGAAAAAGGGATTAGCCTGGGGTGCTCCCACGAAGCTGACCGGACTCCAGAACTGCGTAAAAAATATGATAAGCAAGAAGATCAAGCTTGTCAACGTGGTTCAGGTCATGCTCTTTCGCCGGATCCTCCCGTGTCAAAGACGGGCATTCGACCTGTGGGAGTTTGATTCGGCCAAACACCAGACACTGCGAGAGCTCTTCGACACGACGCACAAAGACATCTGGAAGGTGTTGTTCAAGGCCGCCAAAGTACCTCCTCCCACCACCGAGGACCGCGGACTCAGCGCAAAGCGCCACGCCAACTCGGTAAGCACTCTATATTTCACCAGATGTGCCTTTCCTTGGTATATTCCTGGGTGGAATCTAAGCCATCATACTGATTTAACAGGACTATATGGCGATAGCAGAGTGGATCGACTGTCTGGCTCCGTTGCCTAAAGATCCAGCAACTAATCTCCTGACGGAGATGCTGTTTCCGGCGCCCTATGAGGTGCCGAAGAAGAAGGCCAAGAATAAGTCCACGGGGACCAAGAAAAGTCTCCAGCGCAAGGTGGTGTCGGACTCATTGTCCAAAGACACTGAGGCGCACTCCTCCAAAGACAACGAGGAGGAGAAAGAGGAAAACCCTCTCCCCCAAACCGGGGGGGAGAAGAAAAGGAAGGCCGCCCCTTCCGGGGAGGCCGAAGGGTCCAAGAAGGGAAGGACCCTCCCTCCGGACCACTCCACCACAGCCGCCTACAGCGACGAGGAGTGGCTACCCAGGGACAAGCCCCTGGCGAAGTCGTAAGTATCCAGACACCATAACACTTATGGCATGTTTAGCTTTATGGCTTTTTTATCATGTCAAAATATATTTGTGCAGTCCGTCCAAAGCCCACATCGACTTATCTTCCTCGGATGGGTCCTTGAGCTCGTCGGAGATGAACAACTATTCGATCTCGATGGCCTCCACTCCCCGTCCCGTGGATGACACTGAGGTGTTATCTCAGAGGATACCGGGCCAGGGAGAGATAGTTCTGGAGGCGCCTCAAGGTGAAACCCCCGATGCCGGGCTCATGGGGAGGAAGATCCCCATGGATTCTGATGAGGGGGGCCGCAGCAGGCTTGGCCCTCAGACGGATACTGCGACGGAACCTCCAGTGGTTCCGGATTCAGGCAGGCAGCCCCTCGCCTAGGGGGGCGAGCCGCCTGTGCCGATGACCCCTGTCCATCCAGGGGCATCGGATAACTTGGTGGAAGCACTTCAGAGCACTTCCCTTGATGAAGGACACCGTACTCTTATGAGTGTGGTGATTGCGAAGGTTCAGTCCGCCAAAAGCGGATTGACCGAAGCATGCGCCAGCCTCCTGACAGGCTTTGAGGTAAGTAATTCAAATTATGGGAAAGTGTCACGGTATAGATAGTATCCCCTGATGCTCTGTTTGGTGTTCAGAAAGAAAGGCCGAACAGAGGATCAAATATTATTCCCAAGAGTCTACTCATATTATGTCTATGTGAATGGGCAGGCGTCGCTGCTGGCTGCCGCTGCCGCCACTTCAGATGTCTTCAGACTGAGGCAGAACCTTGGGCGGGCCGAAGAAGAGCTCGGCCTCGTGAAGAGGCAGCTCGAGGATAACAAAGGTAAGTGATACCCCGTCAGAATGTTATATAAATGAGAAAATCGTTGATGCTAATAGAAGCATGATGAAATTTAATAGGGGCCGCGACCGAGGTGGTGGCCCATAAGAAGGCGTTGTCCGAGGCCGAAAGCAAAGCGTCCAGGGAGCGCACCGAGCGCGAAACAAGAGGCTTGGGTTGATGAGGTCCAGCAAGAGCTCCAGGATTTTGTCAAAAAATTCGAATCCTTGGAGCGTGACTCCAAGACACAAGAGTTGGAGCTTGCGAAGGCCCGTCAAAGCATGCAAGACACCAAGGTCGAAGCCCAGAAGGCCCTCTAGGAAATTGAAGCGGCCAAGAAGATAGCTGCGGGTAAGTCTTTCATTATGCAAAGCAGGCATGTGAAGGATACTTTCCTTTTACTTACCCGAATTCGGAGCTCTCCAGGAGCATTCGCAGATCTGCGGCACAGCATTTCTGATGCCGTAGAGTTCTACCGGGCTGAGGAAGGGAGCTCGGCAGATAAGTTGTTTTGGTCCCAGTATATTAGGGCCGAACATTCGATGCCCTTGAGCGACCAGCTGAAGCAACTAGTCGAACTTCACAAGGCGGCCGAACTGGCCATGAAGGGCTTTATAGTCTGGCTATGGCCTGGCGAGCCTCTGCCCAGCAGCTACTTTGGCCTTGTCAAGCGGATGGTGAATGCATGTCTGCGGCTTGAAGTCGTTAAGCGGTCCGTCTGCATTGAGGGTGCACGCAGGGCTTTGGCCCATGCGAAAGTGCACTGGGGGAAGATGGACGCCGAGAAGCTGGTGACGGAGGGGCCGCCGAAGGGCAAGGAGCATCGCCACCCCGAACAATATTATGACAATGTCAATAAGGGTGCCCGCCTTGTGGTGGATGAATGTACCAAGGATGTAATATTTGAATGAATGTACTCATGTCATCCTGTAATATGAAAACGAGTTCCTGTGTGCTATGTGGCGCTTGTTAATTTAAAATATTACCTTCTGTGCGGCCGTTTATAAATTCTTGAGAGTTTCTAGTCGTCGGCTTCTGCCCCCATGTAACTAGTACTGGGGTGTTCGGGATAAGTATAAACACTCTTTATCCAAATTTTTGGTCCTTTTAAGGAGGTGTTTAGCACCGCGAACGAGGCAATCGGACTATACGGCTTTAACGCTCTCACTTAGCCATAGAAGTCTACAATTTTAAATTTTGGTGAAGCCCCTAGTATCCGGAAGGCCGGACTCGGGGCGCTATACACGCCTAAATCGGACGAGGTCGATTCCTCGCATGAAGCGGAAAAAATCTTTAAGGATTCGAGACCTCTCGAACAGCAACCAGCTCTCGCCTTATCATGACAGTCAGTTTTCGGCTTTCTCTACTGAGGTGCTCGTCCGGAAGAACCGGGACACAATCGCAGTAGTTCTCCCTGCGCTACCTTAGCCGATATAGCGAAACGTAAGGTACCAAAACATAGGAGCCGGGCAAACCCAACTATTGACCCAAGACATGATTCGAAGCTGATGCATATAGTGCTATAAGTTCGGGGTGCTGCACTATCAAAAGTATTCGGACTTTTCTTGCCAGGTTATGGGGTACACTGAAGCCCCTGGCAAACTGGTTGTGCCAAATGCACAGATATAGTAAATAAGCACTAAAGGAAAGGGGTAAATAAACGTAATAGCAAGCTGACGTTGTACACTATTTTCCCTTGTTATTCAAATGATATGTCAAAGCGTACATATACAAGTAGTGCGATAAGCAAAATGGGACTGTTTGACACATCATGACCAAGAGTGGGCTGTATGCGGGTATGTAAAACAAGTATAACGATCATTATCAGAGACCACCTGAGGATTCCCTTGTACGCCAAAGCTTCTTGTCCTCCTGGTGTGTCTGTCCCGCTATGTGTCCGATAGCCGGTCTTTCGGAAGAGCCTCCTGAAGATAGGGACCTGAAAGAAAAAAGGTGCAAAGATGCATGGGTCCCGGGGCGGTCGAACCGCATTGTGGACCGTGTCATGGTCGTGCCTCCGCCTGTGCCCAGGGTATTTTAAGTGTGTAGTTGTGTACGCGCGGCACAAATTTCACCGCTTGAGTGGGACTAGGACGGAGGCCAAATTGCTAGTCGATCTCTGGACGTGCCGGATGATCCTACTGTGGAGTACTCCCGACTCGCTTGACGGTGTCCGGGTTCTTTATCACCGAATTGGCTGTTTTCCTAAGAAGGTTGTTTTGTACTTCCGCCGTGAGGGCCACAGTGTGCCCCTCCTTGCGGAGCGAGTGCTTTGTGTTTCCATTAACTGTAATAACCCCGCGAGGTCCTGGCATTTTGAGTTTGAGGTATGCATAATGCGGTACCGCATTGAATTTGGCGAATGCAGTTCGTTCGAGCAGTGCATGATAGCCACTGCGGAAGGGGACGATGTCGAAGATTAACTCCTCGCTTCGGAAATTATCCGGAGATCTGAAGACCACTTCCAGTGTGATTGAGCCCGTACAACAGGCCTCCACACCGGGTATGACACCCTTGAAGGTGGTTTTTGTGGGCTTGATCCTTGAGGGGTCGATGCCCATTTTGCGCACTATATCCTGAAAGAACAGGTTCAGGCTACTGCCACCATCCATGAGGACTCGTGTGAGATGGAATCCGTCGATGATGGGGTCTAGGACCAATGCGGCCGAACCGCCATGACGGATACTGGTAGGATGGTCCCTGCGATCGAAAGTGATCGGACAAGAGGACCATGGGTTGAACTTTGGGGCGACTGGCTCCATCGCATAGACGTCCCTTAGTGCACGCTTCCATTCCCGCTTGGGAATATGGGTTGCGTATATCATATTCACTGTTTTCACCTGGGGAGGGAATTTCTTCTGTCCTCCTGTGTTCGGCGGCCGGGGCTCCTCATCGTCATCGCTATGCAGCCCCTTTTCCTTGTTTTCGGCATTCAATTTGCCGGCCTGTTTGAACACCCAGCATTCTCTGTTGGTGTGGTTGGCTAGTTTATCGGGGGTACCGTGAATCTGACATGAGCGATCAAGTATGCGGTCCAAACTGGACGAGCCCGGTTTGTTTCTTTTGAATGGCTTTTTCCGTTGTCTGGATTTAGAGCCTCTAAATCCGGCATTGACTGTCGTGTCTTCGGTGTTGTCGCCATTGTTGTGACGCTTGTGTCTATTTTTTCGTGGCTTGCCGTTGCTATCCCTAGTGTCTGAATCGCCTAAGTTTTTGGGTGTGATGTTGCTACGAGCCAGCCAGCTGTCCTCGCCCGCGCAAAAGCGGGTCATGAGTGTCGTGAGGGCTGCCTTGGACTTTGGCTTCTCTTGGACGAGGTGTTGGGTGAGCCATTCATCACGGATGTTATGCTTGAAGGCTGCTAAGGCTTCGGCATCCGGACAGTCGACAATTTGGTTCTTTTTAGTTAAGAACTGAGTCCAGAATTTCTTGGCTGACTCTCCGGGCTATTGGGTTATGTGACTTAAGTCATCAGCATCTGGTGGTCGCACATAAGTGCCCTGGAAGTTGTCGAGGAATGCGTCTTCCAGGTCCTCCCAACTGCCAATGGAGCTCGCTGGCAGGCTATTCAGCCAATGCCGAGCCAGTCCTATGAGCTTAAGTAGTAGGTACTTTATGGCATGTAAGTCATCGCCGTGGGCCATGTGAATGTGGAGGAGAAAATCTTAAATCCATACTGCGGGGTCTGTTGTGCCATCATATGATTCAATGTTTACGGGTTTAAACCCTTCTGGGAATTCATGATCCATAACTTCATCAGTTAAGCATAGGGGGTGTGTGGCGCCTCTATGCCAGGCTACATCCCAACGTAGTTCAAATGAATCTGGTCTGTTGTATTCGGCCCGGCCGGACTTTGGTTTATTGTATCCGGCGTGATGGTCATCGTCACGTCTTGTGGCGCGCCCCCGTGATCCGTAGATCGATATTGATTGTCCTGCTTTGTTTTCCAATACATCTCGCAGGTCCTTCGTGTAGCCTCGGGCCTTAGTATTATCGTTTGATTGGCGACGGGGTGCGGTCTGGACTTCGGGCTGGTACGCCGCTTTGTCACGGCCACGGGGTGGCCAGTCAGCCACATCATGCGCTGGTGGCGTGGGTTTTAAAGCCTCCTCCTCGAGTTGAGGTAGCAACATGTGCTTTGGGTAGCTTTTGCTAGGGCGCTCGAGTCCGTATTCCTCGGCAGCCAGGACCTGGTCCATCTATCAGTTAGCATATCTTGATTAGCTTGAAGTTGTTGTTGCTTTTTCTTCAAGCTTTTTGCAGTGGCTATAAGCCGGTGCTTGAAGCGCTCCTGCTCGACAGGATCCTCGGGCACGATGAATTCTTCGTCGCCAAGGCTCACTTCGTCTTCGGAGAGAGGCATATAATTATCGTCCTCTGATTCTTCATCTGTCGCCTGTTCCTTAGGGCTAGCTTGCCCATCCCCTTGCTCGGCCTACTTGAAGCCTGGCTGGGCAGGATTGTTTTCGTCTTCGGCACCATCCGGATTGTTGTCTCTTGTGCCGGTATCACTATTTTTGCTATGGTGGGGCTTGGAGCGGCGCCTATGACGCCGGTGCTTAGATTGCTTCTCCAAGGGGTTATCGTCCGTTGCCTCATTGCCATTGCTTTCTTTGGGGGTGTCCACCATATATATATATCATATGATGAGGTGGCTGTCCAGCGCCCTATAGGCGGTGGTTCCTGTTCTTCTCCTGCATCGTCGTCCATACCGTCGATGTCTTCGGAGTTGAAGTCAAGCATGTCGTTAAGTCATCGACAGTGGCTATTAAGTGGGTGGTGGGTGGGGAACGAATTTCTTCGTCGTCCGCTTCCCACTCGAACCGGACATAGTTCGGCCAAGAATCTCCCGACAAGGAAAGAGACCTTAATGAGCTTAGCACATCACCCAAGGGCGAGTGCTGAAAAATATTCGCGGCGGTGAACTCCATGACCGGAGCCCAATCAGATTCGATAGGCACGGACGTACGCGGTTCGGATCCTGTAGCCAGAGATGAGTCCGAGGATCCGATGACACCACCCTCACAGCAGGTGGGATCAGTGTTCAGCTCCAATGCCGATGAGTGCGCGGCCTCCATGGCGAGGTCCATCCACCCGTCCTCGGAAGGCACGATCTGCTCCGGATTGATTCCCGGCGCCGCCGCAGGAGCGATCTCCCGAATACTATCTGATGGCAGATCAAAGTCTTGCCTGTCGTGACCGTTCAGCGCGCCTGACATGGGCTCGAATCTGTGGAAGATCAAGTCTCCGCGGATGTTGGCGGTATAGTTCAAGCTTCCAAACCTGACCTGATGGCCAGGGGCGTAGCTATCGATTTGCTCCAGATGGCCAAGCAAGTTGGCCCGCAGTACGAAGCCGCCGAATACGAAGATCTGTCCGGAAAGGAAAACCTCCTCTTGGACCGCATCGTTGAAGATGATTGAAGGGGCCATCAAGCCTTACCGCGACAACACAGTGGAACTCTCAATGAAAGCACCAATGTCAGTGTCAAAACTGGCGGATCTCGGGTAGGGGTCCCGAACTGTGCGTCTGAGGCTAATGGTAACAGGAGGCAGGGGACACGATGTTTTACCCAGGTTCGGGCCCTCTCAATGGAGGTAATACCCTACTTCCTGCTTGATTGATCTTGATGATATGAGTATTACAAGAGTTGATCTACCACAAGATCGAAGAGGCTAAACCCTAGAAGCTAGCCTATGATTATGATCGTTGTTGTCCTACGGACTAAACCCTCCGGTTTATATAGACACTGGAGGGGGCTAGGGTTACACAGAGTCGGTTACAGAGAAGGAGATCTACATATCCGAATTGCCAAGCTTGCCTTCCACGCAAAGGAGAGTCCCATCCGGACATGGGACGAAGTCTTGAATCTTGTATCTTCATAGTCCAACAGTCCAGCCAAAGTATATAGTCCGGCTGTCCAAGGACCCCTTAGTCCAGGACTCCCTCAGTGGGTAAGGCGGAAAGAGGGAATTCTTTCGAAGGATAAGTCCCCTGATTACTTACATGCGATGCAGGGAGAATGCCAGGATACTCAGCGATGATGGCCACTTCTGTGTCGTCATAGCTCGCCTTGTAGAACACCCCTTCCCCGAGCTCTACAAATATATCCGGATCCTCTTTGAATCCGGGGTCAAGGGCCCGGTTGTGGTCCTCTGGCTGTGGTGCGGGGCTGTGGATCTCCTTGATTATTCTCCGCCATTCCTGTTACAAATGGACGGATTAATATTTATGAAAAAGGACTTAGGGAGTAAATGGACTAGAGTAGTGGGATGGAAACTCACCCAGCTGGGAGGGTTGTACATGGAAAATCCATCTCTGGGCTTAATGCTGGTGAACTCCTCTTTCTCCCCTTTGTATAACCCGGATAGTACTTTCGCCAAAGCAGTGGGAGTGTCCGGACCCTTTCGACCGTAGCTGGTGGCATCATCTTCTCCGTTGAAGTGCCACATAGGGTGCCCTTGGTATTGGAGTGGCTGAACCCCTCGCATTATGGATATCGCCATAACCTCGACTATTGACAATCCGGATTGAGCGAGCATCTTTATCTTGCTCAACAATTGGTGGACTTCCGTGCTATCTTCCTCCCTAAGGCTCCGGGGACGCCAGCTAAGGCGCTTCTTCAATGGAGCACTTGATAATTCAGGAAGACCCCTTCGGACTGTGTCTGTAAGGGAGATGTCCTCAACATAGAACCATTTGGAAGGCCATTCTTCGGACACCTTCTTCAGCGTGTCGAATAGGTATCTGGTCCCGGCAATGCGCCATATCTCGGCTCAGCCCACTTGGAATATTGATCCCTCTAGATTATGAGGGACGAGGCAAAACAGCTTCTTCCATAACTCGAAATGGGCCTCACAACCCAGAAATAGCTCGCAAAGAGCAACGTAACCCGTGATGTGCAGGATAGAGGCAGGAGTAAAATTGTGCAGTTGGAGGCCATAGTGCTCCAGAAGCCCTCGGAGGAACGGATGGATTGGACATCTGATGCCTCTCAACAAGTAGGGAACGAAGCATACTCGTTCCCCCTGGATAGGTTAGGGAACTTCTCCGCCTGCTCCCCACCGTTGAAGGAAGCCAATTCGTCTCGAACGGGGACTAGATCTGCGGGGGGGATCCCTGGGTCTGCAGCTTCACCGGTTGGCCGTGGGATACGGAACACTTCTCCCAATCACCCTGTTTGGGGCCATGAGGGCGGGAGGAAGAGCTGGGAGTGCTAGCCATGTTGGGGTGTGCTACGTCTTGAGCTTGTGTTGGTTTTCCTCGAAGAGGAGAGGGTGATGCAGCAAAGTGTAGTGTAAGTATTTCCCTCAGTTTTGATAACCAAGGTATCAATCCAGTAGGAGGCTCCTCAAAAGTCCCACGCACATACACAAACAAACTGAGAACTGGCAACCAACGCAATAAAGGGGTTGTCAATCCCTTCACGGCCACTTGCGAAAGTGAGATCTAATAAAGATAGTATGATAAGATAGATATATTTTTGGTATTTTATGATATAGATGCAAAAAGTAAAGATGCAAATAAAAGTAGATTGAAAGCAAATATGATAAGAGATAGACCCGGGGGCCATAGGTTTCACTAGAGGCTTCTCTCAAGATAGCATAAGTATTACGGTGGGTGAACAAATTACTGTCGAGCAATTGATAGAAAAGCGCATAGTTATGAGATTATCTAGGCATGATCATGTATATAGGCATCACGTCCATAACAAGTAGACCGACTCCTGCCTGCATCTACTACTATTACTCCACACATCGACCGACTCATGCCTGCATCTAGAGTATTAAGTTCATAAGAATAGAGTAACACATTAAGCAAGATGACATGATGTAGAGGGATAAACTCATGCAATATGATATAAACCCCATCTTGTTATCCTCGATGGCAACAATACAATACGTGCCTTGCAACCCTTTTTGTCACTGGGTAAGGACACCGCAAGATTGAACCCAAAGCTAAGCACTTCTCCCATGGCAAGGAAGATCAATCTAGTAGGCCAAACCAAACTGATAATTCGAAGAGACTTGCAAAGATAACTCGATCATACATAAAAGAATTCAGAGAAGATTCAAATGTTATTCATAGATAAACTTGATCATAAACCCACAATTCATCGGATCTCGACAAACACACCGCAAAAAGAGTTTACATCGAATAGATCTCCACAAGAGAGGGGGAGAACATTGTATTGAGATCCAAAAAGAGAGAAGAAGCCATCCAGCTAATAACTATGGACCCGTAGGTCTATGGTAAACTACTCACAACTCATCGGAGGGGCAAGGATGTTGATGTAGAAGCCCTCCGTGGTCGATTCCCCCTCCAGCAGAGTGCCGACGAAGGCTCCAAGATGAGATCTCGCGGATACAGAAGGTTATGGCGGTGGAAATTGTGTTTCGTGGTGCTCCTGGATGTTTTCGGGGTACATAGGTATATATAGGAGGAAGAAGTACGTCGGTGGCCGCCCGAGGGGCCCACGAGATAGGGGGAGCGCCCTACAGGGGGGGCGCGGCCCCCTATCTCGTGGGGCCCTCGGAAGCTTCTTGACTTGCACTCAAAGCTCTCCGGATCACGTTCGTTCCAAAAATCACGCTCCCGAAGGTTTCATTCCGTTTGGACTCCTTTTGATATTCCTTTTCTTCGAAATACTGAAATAGGCAAAAAAACAGCAATATGGGTTGGGCCTCCGGTTAGTAGGTTAGTCCCAAAAATGATATAAATGTGTAAAATAAAGCCCATAAACATCCAAAAGGGGTAATATAATAGCATGGAACAATCAAAAGTTATAGATATGTTGGAGACGTATCAGGGTGGTTTCTGCGGGCAAGCTCCGAGGATTCCTCATTTGGGGAGATGGTGTGGATTAGATCTTAAGATCCCCGTCTCTTTAGATAGACAATTTTCTCACATGGTCAGGGTGGTAAGTGCAAAAATGCCCCGACCTCTCACATTTTCTCGACACGTGGAAGCTGAAATCATGAAGGTGCAGAAGCCGGGGAGCGCGACATTAAATGGAAAGCCGAATACTACTCTTTAAGTCAGGTACTTTGAAGTATTCAGAGAAGGAACCCGTGTTGCAATGCCAAAGACAATCTGCGCGCCGGACTCATCGTCATTGAAGCCTGGTTCGGGGGCTACTGAGGGAGTCTTGGATTAAGGGGTCCTTGGACAGCCGAATACAAGATAGAAGACTTCTTCCCGTGTCCGGATGGGACTCTCCTTTGCGTGGATGGCAAGCTTGGTGATTCGGATATGTGGATTCCTTTCTCTGTAACCGACTTTGTGTAACCCTGGCCCCCTTTGGTGTCTATATAAACCGGAGCGTTTAGTCTGTAGAGACAACAACAATCATAATCATAGGCTAGGCTTCTAGGGTTTAGCCATTACGATCTCGTGGTAGATCAACTCTTGTAATACTCAAATTCATCAAGATCAATCAAGCAGGAAGTAGGGTATTACCTCCATAGAGAGGGCCTGAACCTGGGTAAACATTGTGTCCCCCGCCTCCTGTTACCATTAGCCTTAGACGCACAGTTCGAGACCCCCTACCCAAGATCTGCCGGTCTCGACATCGACAGTAATATCATTCAGCCGGCGGTAATCGACACAGAAACACCAAGTATCATCCTTCTTCTTAACAAGTAGTACCAAAGCAGCAAATGGACTGATATTGTTGGTGATTAAGCCGGCCTTCAGCATTTCAGCTACCTGACGCTCGATCTCGTCCTTCTGAAGGGGAGAGTACCGATAGGGAGAACATTAGGAGGAGTGGCGCCTGGTTCCAAATGTATTGCATGATCAAATGATCGATGGGGAGCTAAGGTTGTGGGTTGCTAGAATACATCAACAAACTCATCCAGCAGGGCTTGCAAAGGTAGAGGCAGTGGCTCGGTTGTAGACTGGATAGGATCCATAGAATGAATAACTGCTAGAGCCCAGACCTCATTGCCCTGAATCCATTTTGACAGTTGCTCGGCTCGGATTTCAGTCAGTGTTGTCTCCCTTGGCGAGCGTACTCCTTGTAACCGAATGTTAGTGAGACCATACCGGAATTCCATTGTTTTTAGTCCCCAATGACAGTTCATGGGACTGAATTGGGCGAGCCAATTGATACATCTCCAACATATCTATAATTTTTCATGTATTCATGCCATGTTTACAATATTTTTACATGATTTTGGTATGATTTGATTAGAACTAACCCGGACTAACGCTGTTTCAGCAGAACTGTCGTGGTGTTGTTTTTGTGCAGAAATAGAAGTTCTCGAAATGCGCTGAAAATCAACGGAGAATATTTTTGGAAAATATAAAAAATACTGGAACGAAAAGCTACCGGAGGAGAGTACCGAGGGCCCCACGAGGGTGGAGGGAGCGCCCCCCTAGGGCATGCCCCCTACCTCGTGGACTCCCTGTGGGGCCCCCTGACGTGAAACCGATGCCAACCCCTCCTATAAATCCCCAAACTTCCAGAACAAAACCTAGATCGGGAGTTCCGCCGCCGCAAGCCTCTGTAGCCACCAAAAACCAATCGGGACCCTATTCCGGCACCTTGCCGGATGGGGATCCATCACCGGTGGCTATCTTCATCATCCCGGCACTCTCCATGACGAGGAGGGAGTAGTTCACTCTCGGGGATGAGGGTATGTACCAGTAGCTATGTGTTTGATCTCTCTCTCCCTCTCTCTCTCTCTCTCTCCCTCTCTCTCTCTCTCTCTCTCTCTCTCTCTCGTGTTCTTGATTTGGCACGATCTTGATGTACCACGAGCTTTGCTATTATAGTTGGATCTTATGATGTTTCTCCCCCTCTACCTCTTGTAATGGATTGAGTTTTCCCTTTGAAGTTATCTTATCGGATTGAGTCTTTAAGGATTTGAGAACACTTGATGTATGTCTTGCATGTGCTTATCTGTGGTGACAATGGGATATTCACGAGATTCACTTGATGTATGTTTTGGTGATCAACTTGCGGGTTCAGTGACCTTGTGAACTTATGCATAGGGGTTGGCACACGTTTTCGTCTTGACTCTCTGGTAGAAACTTTGGGGCACTCTTTGAAGTTGTTTGTGTTGGTTTGAATAGATGAATCTGAGATTGTGTGATGCATATCGTATAATCATACCCACGGATACTTGAGGTGACATTGGAGTATCTAGGTGACATTAGGGTTTTGGTTGATGTGTGTCTTAAGGTGTTATTTTACTATGAACTCTCGGGTTGTTTGTGACACTTATAGGAATAGCCCAATGGATTGATCGGAAAGAATAACTTTGAGGTGGTTCCGTACCCTACCATAATCTCTTCGTTCGTTCTCCACTAGTAGTGACTTTGGAATGACTCTTTATTGCACGTTGAGGGATTGTTATATGATCTAATTATGTTATCATTGTTGAGAGAACTTGCACTAGTGAAAATATGAACCCTAGGCCTTGTTTCGAAGCATTGCAATATCGTTTGTGCTCACTTTTATCAGTAGTTACCTTGCTGTTTTTATAATTTCAGATTACAAAAACCTATATCTACCATCCATATTACGCTTGTATCACCATCTCTTCGCTGAACTAGTGCACCTGTACAATTTACCGTTGTATTTGGTGTGTTGGGGACACAAGAGACTCTTTGTTATTTGGTTGCATGGTTGTTTGAGGGAGACCATCTTCATCCTATGCCTCCCATGGATTGATAAACCTTAGGTCATCCACTTGAGGGAAATTTGCTACTGTCCTACATACCTCTGCACTTGGAGGCCCAACAACGTCTACAAGAATAAGGTTGTGTAGTAGACATCACCAATCGACCCCGAGCACAGCATCATAAGCTCCCAGATCTAGCAGCCGCATGTCGGTTTGGAAAGTATTGCCCTCACACCACCACTGCAATTTGGATATTTGTTGTGTTTATTGCAATGTTTCCCCATTTGTGACCTTTACCGTAACAGGTTCCACATCCTGCACCTCACAACCTGTTCACAATGCAAAAGTGGTATTCATTAAGGTATGCGTGCTTCCAGAATCCACAAGTAGCAGCATGACTTGATTTCCCACCAAGGCTCGTAGCCGCATCGTGCCTGATGATTCTGTACTAGCGACAACATGCACTAAAATTTGATAGCAGTCTGTGGCTTCCTCTCGATTTTCATCAAGTAATTCCAGAGCACGAATGGCCTCATCTGACAAAAGTTCACCATGATCACCCACCTCAATCGGAAGAGGTTGGCCCTCCCTGTTGCATCTGTGTTCTCGGGAATACTTATCACCGCACTTGAAATAGAGACCATTTGCTCGCCAGAACACTCCGAGTTGTCGCTCACGACCGAAGTCATCAGGGCCTCGCTTGGCCCCCTCGTTGCAGGGTGGAATGGGTGTGGCGGCCACAACAGGCATGGGAGGTGGTAACAGAGGTCGTGAGTACACCGGTGGGCGGCTGCGGCCTGCTGTGCTCGGATTCTTCCTCCTGAATCCGAGCGAGAGCTGCTGCCCGAGAGACACTGATGGGTGCGTGTTGACACACACCTGTGCGAACTTCATCCCGAAGGTCGATGATGAACTGTGACACAAAGAACTTCTGATTGAGTGACGGATCCATGGCGATCAGATGATACATAATGGCCTCAAACACATGACAGTACTCTGTGATTGTGCATGTCTGCTTGAGGTGATGAAGATGATGCAGAAGAGCGTCAAACTCATCCTGACCAAACTCTGCCTGAACTGCCGCAGTAAACGCGTACCAATCGCCAAGGCCATAGACGCGCTTGTGAGCTTGGCACCAGAGCACGGCATGCCCCTCCACGTACAGCACCGCTATGGATACCCACTGCTCTGGTGGCATCTAGTAGAGCTCGAAATAAGTGTGACAGAGATCAAACTAGAGCCACGGTGCTTCGCTGCTGAACCGAGGGAAATCATGCTTGGGCGGCTTGTGTCTGTAGTGGTCACGCTTGTGGTGTTCCTCGCGACGCCGTGTGGCCTTGTGCTCCTGGTGGTTTGCTCGACGCGGTGCGGACTGGCGCTCCTGATGGTCATGTCGACCTGGTGGAGGGGGCGGTGGTGGGTGAACCAGTGGAGGCCCTTTGTCCGCAAGCATCGCTGCCATGGGCGTCGTCGAAGACGACGCTGCCGCGCGCGCTGCCGCTTCCATGGCCAGAGTGTGTTTAACCGCATCCAACCCATCACCGAACTCTGTCACCTGGGTGCTCAAGTGCTGCACCTCGGAGGTCAGAGACGCAAATTTCGTCAGCAATTCCTCCAGAGTTTTTTGGATGCCTTCCATGGCTTTGAGGACAAACTTAGTCTGTGCAGACGGAGTCGACGATGGCGCCATTGCTGCCGCCCCAAATCGAACCACCCCGCTCAAGATTTTGCATCGGATCGCCGAAGCAACCCAACACCTTTCGCGGTGGATTTATGGTCGGATCGAGGGATTGAGGCGCGGCGGTGGATCGGAACTAGTCTGTTACCAGGTTGTAACGACCCTCACGGATTGAACAGAGGGGAAGAGAGGAGATCAGGGAGAGGATGAACTTGAGGCAGTAGAAAGGGAGGAAGTGGAGAAAGTAGACAGATGGAGAATTCTGAATGTGCGATTACAAGGCATATGATCTAGTCTCTGTTGTCGCCCACACTTATAACACTCTGGAATAGGCCCACTTGACATAGACACTAAACTACCGAAGACAATTCCATGCTCTCTGCTAGTAGGCCCTGATCTTCCTCCTCAAGCGGTTGCACTTTCTGTGCCTTGCTGTCCGCCTGCTCTGACATGGTGATCCACTAGGGAGTAGGGCGTGACAATGTTGCAGATGCTGGCCTGCAGGGGAGTTCATG
Organism: Triticum dicoccoides; assembly: GCF_002162155.2. Taxonomy (NCBI): domain Eukaryota; kingdom Viridiplantae; phylum Streptophyta; class Magnoliopsida; order Poales; family Poaceae; genus Triticum; species Triticum dicoccoides. Next base: position 651,002,226 of record NC_041386.1, read on the forward strand.
GAAGGGGAAAGAAAAGGCTGGCACCATCGAGACCCATGGAATCAATCAAGCCAGCATTAACATCCGTGCAGTGGGTTCCTCCGGCCAGGGCCGACCCTGAGGGGGGACAGGGGGCGGCCGCCCTGGGCCCCCGATATCCAGGGGCCCCGCGCCAGGTGGTAAGCCCTATGCAGCAGCTAACCCTTGACCCTGGCCCAATACACAGCCTCGCGGTAACAGGCTAAGCAGCCTTGATTTTGTCTATGCAAAACAGTCGAGCTGGCAGGTATATTAGGAAGCCTAGAATCCATCCCGAGAATCCCGTCTACTACTCCCGGGGCAACTGCCAATTTTGTTTTCTTTCCATCATGAGTTCCCATATCTGGTTCTTTGCAACGATCCCTAATTCCCTACTACCCTAGTATACTCGTCTGAGCCCCGATCGCTAGTTCCGGCCTCGCAGGCGCTCGACAGTTTTCGCCAAGGTCCTGAGGCCTTGACCGCCGATCATCGTAGTTCACCGACAAACTCCGATCCCCTGTCCCTAGGCGCTGAAGCACACGCACATTGTTGAGGGCGTTTGGCAAACGACAGTCCACATCGCACCATTGCCGTGCTGAGCGTCCGATGAGTGGTCACCGACGCTGATCTGAATGATTTCAGGTATATCACATAACCATTCCCTAGATGTATACTATAAATTAAGTAGTAATTTACAAGACTGTGCAACCTTTCGATGCCAAAAAATCCTAGTCCTTCTGTTATCATGTCGTCTACAAAGTATGCTTCTGGTAGAATTTTTTTAGAAGGGAATGGAACAGCGTCTGGATCATTGGTGCTTCGAAGAACCCTAATGATGAGTTGAGTATTGTGGACACTTCTTGCGAAGGAAGAGAAACCAACTATGTAATTGGAATTCTGAATCTTAACAAGATGAAAATACTGACATCAACAATGGCAATAACAATGTATGCAATTTTGCTTATAATTGTTATGTGACGTTTATACTAGGGGCCCCGAGGTTTGGGTTCGCCCCGGGCCCCTGAAATGATAGGACCGGCCCTACCTCCAGCTCAAGGGATGGCTAAATTGAATACGGACGCTAGTTTTCAACAGGACAACGGACGAGGTTGGGCAGGCGTTGTGGCCAGAGATCACCTGGGTAGAGTGTACCTGTCGAAGTGCAGCTGGCTACAGTGTGGAAGAAGCTGAAGCCCAAGCCACACTGATGGTCCTGCATGCTTCGACCATCGCAGGTGTGGAGAGCCATTCTAGAGGGGCGAGACACTCTGACACAGGGCCTGGTCCGCCGAATTGGTGAAGGCCAGAAGACATAGATTTGGCAACACAATTGGCTCCCTCAACCTCATAACATGCGGCCGATCACAAGAAGAGTTCCTCACCCTCCACAGCTAGTGGGAGAATTGGTCTTACTGGATGCTAGTTGGGATCGACCTACCATCTGGGATGTGTTCTTGCCAGTAGATGCATCGGCCATCCTCTCCATCTTGTTGTGCACTAGACATATAGATGACTTCTGGTCATGGATACATGAGAAGAATGGGGTTTTCTCGGTTCGCTCAGCGTACAGAATGCTGGTCACGACAAAGCACAGTCGGGAAGCCTGGCTGGAAGGCAGAGTGGACACGTCCAACACGGAGGAAGAGCAGAAACAGTGGTCAAAACTTTGGAAGATTGCAGTCCCTTCGAAGGTTAAAATCTTTCTATGGCGATTGGCCCAGCAGTCGATCCCTACAGCTGATATTCTTCATCATCTGAATATGGCAACGGAGGACACTTGTGGTCTTTGTGGAGCCATTGACTCATGGCAGCACTCTTTGCTTCATTGCCATGCTGCCAGAGCCGTCTGGTCGCTGCAACCTATAGAGATCTTCCAGGTCTTGAACGTGCTACGGAGCCGGACGCCAAATGTTGGATTTTTGCTCTAATTGAAGCATTACCATCTGAGGAGTTCACTCAGGTATTGGTCACTCTTTGGGCCATCTGGTTCGCGCAACGGCAAGCCCTCCATGAAAATATCTTCCAGAGCCCAATGGCCACGCATATGTTTGTCGCAAAATACATCCGAGAGCTGGCTGAATGCAAACCGAAGGAGGCGATCCGTCATGTTCAAGCTGCTCCCAACAACCGGACGAGATGGATCTGCCCTCCCGATGGCTTTGCAAAAATCAGGGTGGATGGAGCAGTTAACAGAGCCAATGACGGGGGCTCCTACAGCGCTATATGCAGAGACCAAAGCGGGACGTACCTGGGATCATCAGTTATTAGATGTGTTGGGATCACCGACCCAACAACATTGGAGACGCTAGCTTGTCGAGAAGCAATGGCCCTAGCACTGGACCTCTCGCTAACTCATGTGGTGATTGCTTCCGACTGCAAGAATGCGGTGCAGGACATAAATCTTGGCACTGGTGGAATTAACGCGAGCATTGGGAAGGAAATTAGAGCTACTATTACTCAAATTCATAGTTGTGTCTTCATCTTTGAAGGCAGAGTTTCGAATCAAGAGGCACATAGCCTTGCTAAGCATGCTTTCAGTCTGGATCCGGGGCGTCATGTGTGGCTCTTAAACCCCCCAGATCTTAATTGTATCTCTATGAACATTCTCAATTAATAACGCAAGTGTGTTCAGACTAAAAAAAGTGACCAGTGACACTGGAGATGGAGTACTTGAACTCGGATATGGCCTATCTGTTTTCTCCTCAGCCAAAGTTGTTTGGACACGTCTAGGGAGCGGCCGGCTGCTCCCTAGCTGTCCAGAGTGGCCTACTTATTTGTCCTAATGTGATCCTAAAAAGAAAAATAGTATCTTCCATGTGAATCAGAAGTGCTAAAAAGGACGCTGCTAATTAATCATTCCACGTGATCTCTTGTCATATGATGGATGTCTGCATGCCTCCTGCTCACCTTGTCTTTTGCGTAATACTTTTGGGTTTTCAAAATTTTAAAAAGCCATATCTTTCAAACCGCGTGTCGGAATTCAGATCCGTTTTCACCATTGGAACCCTCGTGACGTGCTCTTCGAAACTAGATCCCGCATGGGTATGTTTCGACGAAATTTTTTTTGTGCCAACTAAGTCCCTCATTTTGTGCAACTGCCTAACAGTCGATGTGCAACTACCTGACATCAGATGTGCAATTTTTCGTCTACCCCATGGAAGTATAGTTTTCATTGATGGCACATCTACTCCCAAACTACCTCCTCCTAGTGAGATGTTCAAATTCGTGTTTTGCCCAGGCCAACTGCCTAGTAGTTCATGTGCAACTTTTCCCTTACCCGTGATTGTGCTTTCACTGTTTGCTGCATCAGCCAATTGTCTAGTATTGGATGTGCAACTTCGGATACTATCACCGCCAACTGTCTACTAGTGATGTGCAACTATCCCTCATACCTCATGGATGTTTAATTTCCTTAGTAGCACTCGAAAACACCCGTCTAGTGGGATGTGCAACTTTAGAGCCCCGTTTATATGCAACCTTTACTACCCTCATGAGTATGTAACTTTTCACTACCCTCATGAATATGGAATTTTCACCATCCAACTATCCCTGCTTGTGAGATGTGCAACTTTATATGTTGCTACGGCCAACTGCCTAGCAGACTTTGTGCAACTCCATTTGTTGCCCCCGCCAACTGAAACTACATATCCACAAGTAGGGAGGGGGAAGAGTTGCACATTTAGTAATAGAAAGTTGGCTCGAACAACAGACTAAGTTGCACGTATCACTAGTAGGGAAGGTGGGGCAGGGTGTGTCAACTGTAAAAAGCCTACACATCCACGAGTAGGACAAGGGTTGTACATCGACTACTACATAGTTGGTCGGGACAGTAGACTAGTTGCACATCAAATTTTCATGGTTGCTAGGTTGTAACCTCATGTGAAGTTAGATCATGGTTTTGAAAAAAATTGCACCATGTAGTATTAAAGTTGCACAATGCAGTACTGAAGTTGCATAATATAGCGCCAAAGTTGGCATCAAAAAAATTTCGTCGAAACATACCCATGCGGGATCTAGTTTCAAATATCTCGTCGCGAAGAATCCAAGGGTGAAGACGGATCTGAAATCTGACGCGCAGTTTAAAAGATATGGCTTTTTAAAAATTCGAAAAACCGAAATAATTGCACGTGAACCTGTTTCTTTCGAATCGAACTAACCACTGTGAACGCATTTAATACTAATAATGACATGCACTAGCTGACAAAAAACAACTCATGCATGGTTGGGAAGACCGGCCGCTTGTTTTCTCCAAAAAGTGCGCGTGCACTTTAAAGAATTTGGGAGGTTATTTTTGCCGGGAGGAGATGCAACGCTCTGGCCCATGAGCTGGCTGCCGAGGCCAGACAAAACGGAGAAGCGCTGCTAATTGCAATGGTCCCAGTGTAGCCTTCCTACTTGAGCATCTGTATACTCTTGTATTCTTAAAAAAACAGTGGAGGGGCCACGAGCAGGCCCGCATTTCCTTTCATTCGGGATGAATCTCAGCTGGCCCATCCCATTCTCTCTCCCGGGCTGGGCCATCCCCAGCCGAACTATTTCTCCTCCGCTCCTCCTCCTTCTCGGGCGGAGGCCCAGCCAGCCCCGCACAGCGCGCACACACGTGTGCAGCACCGCCGCCGGCGCAACGGGCAGCGGCAGTGATCAGATCAGTAATAGAGTCCTAACCGCCCCCCCCCCCGGCTCCCGCGTCGTCCCCCTTGGGCGACTCGGGGGCGGCTAGGGTTTCCCCCCGGCGCCGCCACCCCCTCTAGCCCCCCTCCCCTTGCCGCCACCAGAGGTACGCCGCCTAGGAGGCTGCCGATGAAGGTGGCGGCGAGGCTCCCCGTCACTTCGTTCCTCGGCGAAGGACCCTGGACGCCGGGGCGGCGGCCCCGGACGGCGAGGCGGCGCCACCTTCGCGGTAGGTGGCGGGCGCGTGATGCGGCGGACGGCTTCCTCGGCAGCTCGGGCAGCAAGGAGCCGGCAGGAGGTGGTCGTGGCGTGGGCTTCTTCCATTCCAGATCTGAAGGTCGTGCTTCTCTCCTGCTCTGCTCCACTCCCCCCTCTAGCGGTGTCCGATTTGTGTCTTTGGCTCTCAGATCCGGTGCTGGCGGGGTGATGGTGGTATAGGACTGCATCTGGGGTAACCCCTTGGCCGGTTCTCCGGCCACAGCAGCAACGGTGCGTGCGCGCGT
>NC_041386.1:651007718-651052839 GCF_002162155.2 Triticum dicoccoides
CGTCGTCCCCCTTGGGCGACTCGGGGGCGACTAGGGTTTCCCCCCGGCGCCGCCACCCCCTCTAGCCCCCCTCCCCTTGCCGCCACCAGAGGTACGCCGCCTAGGAGGCTGCCGATGAAGGTGGCGGCGAGGCTCCCCGTCACTTCGTTCCTCGGCGAAGGACCCTGGACGCCGGGGCGGCGGCCCCGGACGGCGAGGCGGCGCCACCTTCGCGGTAGGTGGCGGGCGCGTGATGCGGCGGACGGCTTCCTCGGCAGCTCGGGCAGCGAGGAGCCGGCAGGAGGTGGTCGTGGCGTGGGCTTCTTCCATTCCAGATCTGAAGGTCGTGCTTCTCTCCTGCTCTGCTCCACTCCCCCCTCTAGCGGTGTCCGATTTGTGTCTTTGGCTCTCAGATCCGGTGCTGGCGGGGTGATGGTGGTATAGGACTGCATCTGGGGTAACCCCTTGGCCGGTTCTCCGGCCACAGCAGCGACGGTGCGTGCGCGCGTCGTTTTCTCTTGGAGGCGTCGCTGAGGACTTGTTCTTGCCACCCCCGTCCCAGATCCCGGGTAAAAGCCCAAAACCCGTCCTGGGTTGGGCGGCGGCGGCGCCCTGTGCGTCGTTCTCTTCTTGAAGACGCTGCCTGGGGCTCTCTAGTTCTTCGGGAGAGTGGTTGTGAGGTTGGAGAGCGCTCGTCGGCGGTGAGCCCAAGGGGTGATTTTTCTGTGTAGGGTGTGTGTTCCTGCTGGTGTATGCCTTGACGGAGTGTTGCTCTGCGTCGGCAGGTCTTGGTGTGTCATGGTGGCTCTGCTCCTGAGCCGGGCTGGAGGGGGATAGGGTTCCTCTTCTCGCTGACAGCTCCACGACGCGCCCCGTGGATCTCTCCTTGTGCGGACACTGGAGCGGCACCTGGTGCTTCCAACTTTCGCCCCTGGTGCTCTGCAGTGCTTCTTCGACGATCCTCCCGGCAACTTTCCTTCTGTTTCTCGGTGTCCAAGGACGGTGGCAGTGCAGCGGATGTGGTGTGTCTTCGGTGTGGCGAGGACTGATAGTTTTCTTGCTCTGGTGTGTCGGCCGGCGTCTGCTCTAGCTCTCGGGTGAGCTTCCAATGATCCGATGGTGCGGCGCCTTCGAGCCTAGGCGAGAGGATAGGGTTCCTCTTCGGCGTTGGAAGACAGGTGCTCGTTTTGTTCGATGCTCCATGGTCAGGCGACCCGTGGTGTCTCCATGCTACTGACTGATCCTCGATGCTTCTTTGTTGCCTGCCTATGGTCCCGGGGTGCAGCGGGCTTCGCCATTACTTGCAGGATTTTCTCGTGTATTCCCTTAGTGTGCAGTAGTGGGCGTTGCGTTGTAAGCTGCTCAGTCAGCTCCCATGTATCTTTCGGTCACTCATGCTTGGTGGCCTTGTGTAATCCTGGCCGGTTGATGGCTTTGTTAATTCAAAGCCGGGCTCTTCTTGAGCCTGCGTTCCACAAAAACGGGCAGCGGCAGCGGCCGCGGCCGCCTCCGCCCTTCCCGCTCGTACGACGCAACCGCGGCCTGGCGCCTCCCCTCTTATCCTCTTCACGCATGCGCGCGGCCACGCCAAGCGCTTCTCTAACTCACCTCGCCTCCATCTGGTGCAGCGCCGCCGCCACGCTTCGATCCGTAGAAGGACGCCGCCGAAGCTTGTATCCGTGCGCCAGGAGTACCGCGATTAGGAGGAGAAGTCGTCCGTGCGGTAGCATATCAGCACCAGCTGGTCGAAATGCTGCGTATGAAAATCGTGAGTTATTTTTTGGAATCTAATAACTCCCGAACATTCGGATTTTCAGCATTTCGTTCCGAACGTTTTTACGTAGCAACTTTAGTTCATAAGGGATGACAACTTTTAGTTGATAGGGGATGGCAACTTTGTTCTTTTTCTTTTTTTTCAGAAAATTGCCGTGTTTCCCTAATCCCATGCAAACTAAACTTGCCGTCTAAATTGTTCGGGTTGCCATGCTTAACTCGCGAAAGTTCGGGAGTTATCATTACCGTATTTTTTTGGATGCACAGTACCAATTTGTTTTTCCTCCACAAACAATTAAAAATCAAGACTCTTTGAGCTCACTCAGCTGTTAGTCCAAAAACTTCTCATTATTATAAATTCATAAACATAGATTTCTGATACAATCATCAACATAATTGCCTCTAGGGCATTACCAGGTAATTCATATAATTGTACTCCCTTGTGAAGAATTATAAGAGCCTTTAGGTCACTAAAGTAGTGATCTAAAAGCTCTTATATTTTTTTAACGGAGGGAGTAATACATAAGGGCACTAGCAATGCAGAGTCTTCCACCGGATTAGAAAAGCAGAAACGCAGACTATAATGAGTGTACAACACAACAACACACGATCATGACTTGATTTATCGGAATAAAAAATTGAGGAAAATATTTGTTGGAATAATCGTAACCAGACAGCCTTTGCCCCACTGATCATTCATTGTACGCGTGGACAATCACTGTTGGAGAATTGCTCACCCTGTTCGCAATCTGCTTGATCTGCGTGGCAGCCCAAGGCGCCTTGCTGCTGACTGCGAGAAACACCTGCCGGAGGCTCACCAGGTTTTCCAGCCCTTGAACGCCATCCATAGTGCTGGCGAACCTCAGCTCAAGCATCTGGACCGCTGGCATTGCCCCTTCCAGGAAGCTTAGAGGTGGCAGCACTGGTGCGATGAACTGCAGTAGTTTAAGCTTTCCAAAGCCTCCGGCCTCCACAAATATCTCCCCTTCTGAATCAGATATATTCATATGCACAAGTCTGACAACATCGGGGTTCTCCCACTTTGTTGCATCGAGTGAAAAAGTGAGAGAGAACAGCAGAGGCAGCTTAGAAAGAATCACTAAAGTTTCTGTCCTGAGTGTAGTTAACGACAGAGTAAGCTTCTCAAGGTTAAAAAGACACCCAATCCAGTTGGGCAATTTAGACAGCATGCCGGACAGCTCCAGGCTCTGCAGGTGCTCCGGCGGTGCTACTGAAAAACCGAGTGAGCTGTCAAGAAAACCGGTGAAGTCGTCGTAAATTGCAAGAAACTTGAGGGAGCAGCAGCTCAGGTGCTCAATGGCAGAAAGCAATGACTCCACATCTGTCTCTTCAAACCTTCCAACTAGGTAAATGTTGAGCTTCTTCAGCTGGGTGAGGTTCTGCAAGGCTTCAAGCGTTTCTCTAGAGGTGCGTCTGCTAACCCCAGCTGCTATCATGCTGGATCCAACTATGGCTGCGGTTGACCTTCCACTTATCTCAATCCTTGATAATGTCTGAAGAGCTATCATATCTGTGATTTCTTCTGTTGCTGTCAGTGCTATCCGCTTGCTTTTATCACCAGTAAGCAGATGAGCCATTCGCTTAAGCCTCTTAACTGATTGAGGCAATACTCTGACCTTCGTATCCCTTATGTCAAGCAGCTCCAAATATTCCAGTTTGCCTATTTCGGATGGGATCTCCTCAATGCCTGTCCCACGTAGGCTCAGGTACTTCAACTGATGCAGTTTGCATATTTTTTTGAGCTGACGGGACGACAAATCTCCGCAATTAGCAAGATCCATCACCTGTATTACCTGAAACCTCGCCAAACAGGACTGCAATGCTTTGAAGCCTTCAAATGCTGTAAACGACCGTACATGGGATAAATCCATCCTCTCTACTATTTCTTGTTCTTCCAAACCACTTCCATGGACAGACAGGCAGCGTACCCTATACATTGTAGCCAACACGTCTGGGGCGATTGTCTGCCAGAGACCACCCACTATGGTGATGAAATTCTCGTCGCCTGACTTGGAAACAATGTACTCAAGCACCATGTCACTAACTTGACAGTCCTTCACCTTGCCGGTGCTGGTGACCTTGATAGGCTGAATAAAGTTCCTGCCAACAAGTTCATTGAAGCAGTCTTCAGCAACTACCTCCACCGAGAGCCCATCCTTCTCAATAATGAATCCTTCTGCTATCCATCTGCGGATCAAACGTTTTCTGCTGATAAGGCAGCCCTTTGGAAACATGGTTAAGTACAATAAGCAGGTCTTTAGATCAGCGGGCAAGTCATTGTAGCACTGGCTAAGTAAGTTTTTGGTAAGATTGGTTCCCATCACTCCTCTTAAACTCATGGCCACTGAAGACAAATGATGATCTAGTGTGTAAAACAGCGGAGAACGTCGTACCTCTCTCGAGGCGACGGTTGCGTGTTAATATAGGCAGGGGCATATCCCTGATAAGCATACAAGTTGTTGAGATTACATCTTGAGGTACAAGGAAAGTAGAGATAAGATATGCATGAAAAGATTACAACTCAACTAACCTATCTATCTCAATCTGAACCGGTGCGTGTATGCCCCTTGAACCTGAATATTGCATGGTTTAACACCCTCCCATAATCACAGCTTGGACAAGTTGAGATTACGCTTAAACTCTTCAAAACTTTTGGTAGGTAAGGCTTTAGTGAAGCCATCCGCAACTTGATCTTGAGATCGAATAAACCGAATGTCCAGCTTTTTCTCTGCAACTCTTTCTCTGACGAAATGAAAATCTATTTCTATGTGTTTTGTTCTTGCATGAAATATTGGGTTAGCAGAAAGATAGGTGGCACCCAGATTGTCACACCACAAACATGGAACTTGCTTACTGTGTATCCCAAGCTCTTTCAGTAATGACTGAACCCAAATGATTTCTGCAGTAGCATTTGCTAGAGCCTTGTATTCTGCTTCTGTGCTGGATCTGGACACAGTAGCTTGTTTCTTAGCACACCATGAAATTAAATTTGGACCAAGGAACACTGCAAAACCTCCTGTTGAGCGTCTGTCATCTAGACATCCTGCCCAATCAGAGTCAGAAAAAGCACTGACAAGTGTTGATGGTGACTTGGTGAAGGTGAGTCCAACATTGAAAGTGTTCCTGACATATCTAAGTATGCGTTTCGCAGCTGTCAAATGTACTGTAGTGGGTGCATGAAGAAACTGGCATACTTTGTTCACAGCAAAAGAAATATCAGGCCTGGTCAGAGTTAAGTATTGCAATGCACCAACCATACTTCTGTACCTGGTGCTATCCTCTTGATTCAAGAGGTTTCCTTCAGTTAAGGATAACTTCTCAGAGCTGGATAAAGGTGTTGGAGCTGGCTTGCAACCTTGCAACCCTGCTCTTGCTACAAGATCAGTTGCATACTTCTCTTGGGACAGATGAAGCTCATCTCCATTTCTTTTTTACTTCAATGCCAAGGAAGTAGTGTAAGTCTCCTAGATCCTTAAGAGCAAACTCAGAGTTCAAGTCCTTAAGAAATGCTGAAATAGCTTCATCAGATGAGCTTATGACAATAATATCATCAACATATATGAGTACAAATATAGATGTATTTGACTTGTTGAAAATAAACAATGAGGTGTCAGACTTGGAAGGAGCAAACCCAAGTCCTTGAAGCTTTGAACTCAACCGAGAATACCATGCTCTGGGAGCTTGCTTTAATCCATATAGAGCCTTGTCAAGCTTGCATATGTGAAGGGGTTTTTGTCTGTTTTCAAACCCAGGAGGTTGTTTCATGAACACTTCCTCTTCCAGAACACCATGAAGAAACGCGTTTTGTACATCTAGTTGGCGTAGACTCCATCCTCTCGATACAGCAATAGACAACACGAGACGAATAGTAGCAGCCTTTACGACAGGACTGAAAGTATCCTCATAGTCTAGACCGTACCTTTGCTTAAAGCCTTTTGCAACTAGTCTAGCTTTATAACGATCTATGGTGCCGTCAGATTTCTTTTTAATTCTGAAGACCCATTTACAATCTATAACATTTTTACCTTTGCCTCGATGTGCTGGAACTAAGTGCCAAGTTTTATTCTTGTGAAGCGCCATGTATTCATCTTTCATAGCCTTCTGCCACTTTGGATCGCCTAGAGCTTCTGCAACAGAGGTTGGTATATCTGGTTCATGTGAGATACAAGCAAGTCCAAATTTTGCCAAAGACTTGTAGTTTTTGGGTTGAGTTACTCCCCTCTGAAGCCTAGTGCGAGGAAGGTCCGCAGAAGATCCAGCGCCAGGAGCAGCCGCCGGCTCGCTGGGCGAGGTCATGCAGGTCGGATCTTCTGTGGCCGGTTCACGTGACGCTGAAGAAGAGGGAGCCGCAGAGGATCCCGATCCTGCATGGGGCTCATGATCCGCCAATGATTGGAGCAGCGGGCCAGGAGCTGCCGCAGAATCCACATGGGAGTCAGCGCCCGAGTCCGGCTGCGATGAGCGCCGTGCGTAACAGCGCGTGTCGGGGCCGAACCGACTAGGTGCAGGGCCAGGCGCGGGGCCAGACGCGGGACCAGGCGCGGGGCCAGGCACAGGCGGCTGGAGAAGGGGCCGCGTGGCGCTGGCGGGTTGGCGCGGAGCGGACGCCGAGCCGCGGTTGGCGTGTGGCGCGGCGAGACTCGAGGCGGATCCGCCTGGCGCTGCGGGCGCGGATCCCGCTGGAGTCAGGATGGCAGGCTGGCGCAGGTGGGATCCCGAGGACGATACGCCCGGATCTCGAGGAAGATCTGCTCCGGTGCTGCTGCCAGTTAGTCCAGGGAGCATAAAATGATGATGGAGGCTGATTTCTTCACCATTTTTTGCAGAATTTTTTTCTGTTGCATCATAAGACTCAACACCATCATTAGTAGGAGGATTAGTCAACAATTCATCATTAGTGTCTAAAACGTCCCCATTGTCACCACCGGTGAGATGTGAAGGTAGAAGGAGAATTTCTTTTTGAAGAAGGGCTCCGGCGTTTGGGTGAAGTTGTGCAAAAGGGAAGATAGTTTCATCGAAGACAACGTCATGGGAAATATAGACACGTCCAGTGGATACATCAAGGCACTTCACACCTTTATGTTGTGGACTATAACCCAAGAATACACACTGTTTTGGCCGGAACGTGAGTTTGCGATTGTTGTAAGGCCTAAGATTCGGCCAGCACGCACACCCAAATACACGTAGTGATGTGTAATCTGGTTTTGTGTGAAGGAGACGTTCTACTGGAGATTCATTGTTGATGACTCTACTAGGCAACATATTTATGAGGTGGACGGCGGTGAGGAAAGCCTCATCCCAGAATTTCAAAGGCATGGAGGCAGCAGCAAGCAGAGCCAAGCCAACTTCAACTATATGCCTGTGTTTGCGCTCGGCTGATCCATTTTGTTGGTGAGCATGGGGGCAATGACACGTGGTGTGATATGCCAATTTGTTGAAAAAAGGAGTTGAGGTTGCGATACTCCCCTCCCCAATCGGATTGGAGTGCTAAGATTTTGCAATCGAACTTTCTTTCAACTAGTGCTTGAAAGTTGTGAAAGACTTGAAAAACATCAGATTTCTTTTTGATAAGATAGATCCATGTGTACTTGCTATAATCATCGATAAAACTTACATAATAAGTGTGTCTACCAACTGATGTAGGAGCAGGACCCCAGACATCTGAAAAAATGAGCTCAAGAGGTTTGGTGGAAATACTTGTAGACACAGGGTAAGGTAACTGATGACTTTTAGCACACTGACAAGAATCACAAATTGTTTCACGATCTCGCTCACAATCAAACGGGAGCTTATTCTTTCTGAGCAAATGTTCGACTAAAGAAAAAGATGCATGCCCTAATCTATCATGCCACCGTGTTGAAGAGACTTTGGTGACACCATAGGCTTGTTTATTCAATCTCCTAGGCTCCGGAATCAACGGGTAAAGCCCTCGAACGCATCTACCTCGATACAGAATTTTCTTCGTGACCTGATCCTTGATCAAAAAGAAAAACGGATGAAACTGAAGGAATACATGATTGTCAATGGCGATGCGATGAACTGAAAGGAGATTTTGTTGAAGCACTAGGGACATGCAAGATTTTTCTTAGGCGAATTTTTTTGTGAGGAGTTTTAAGCACTGAATGACCAACGTGACTAATGCTCATACCTTCTCCATTCGCAGTGTGAACTTGGTCTTGCCCACGGTACTTTTCACGAACTGTCACTTTTTCAAGCTCGCTGGTGATGTGGTCAGTTGCGCCACTGTCCACATACCAGTTCGTGTCGATGCCGTAGGAGCCATCAGCAGCACCTGCAACTTTTTCATCCTGTGAGGATTCGCCGTCTTCTTCGTAGCGATACCAACAATCGCGAGCGGTGTGGCCTAACTTGCCACAAATTTGGCATCGCGGCGCGTCAGGGTTGGTGCGAGGCCTGCCACCACGGCGGCCCTTGTTGTTGTTGTTGGAGGGCCGCCCGCCGTCGCGGCCGCGGAAGGAGTTGCCACTGCTGCTGTTTCCGCCAGATGGCGGTTTGCCTTTGCCGCGCGGTGGCCCACGATAGCGTGAGCTGCCACCGCCGCGGCTGCCACCACGGGCGACAGCATTAGCAGAAGACTTGAAGCCCCCACCCGAGTTGTTGTTGTAGAGGGCGAGGCGCTGATCAAAGTTGCTCATCTGAGCGTAGAGATCGTCGATGCTGATGGTGTCGGTGCGCGCGTCGTTGGCGGAGACGAGGGGTTGGTACTCCATGTCGAGGCCGGCGGGGATGTAAGAGACAAGCTCATCGTCGTCGATTGGCTTCCCAGCGGCTGCAAGCTCATCTGCTAGCGCTCTCATCTGGGCGAAGTAGGCAGCGACAGACTGCGTTCCCTTCTGCGCCGTGGAGAGAGCGACCCGGATGTTGTTGACGCGGGCTCGGGACTGCGACGAGAACATGTGGGCAAGAGCTGCCCAGAGCTCGTGCGGCGTGGCGATGGAGGTAACCTGCACGAGAACCTCCTTGGTGAGAGTATTGAGCAAGTATCCGAGTACCTGCTGCCCTTCTCTGAACCAGATCGGATGGAGAGGGTTCATCGTCTGCTCTTCTTTCCCGTCTTTGTCCTTCGTGACGAGGATCTTGACAGGTTCTGGCATGGTGCCGTCGGCGTAGCCGAACAGCCCAGCTCCTCTCAGCTGCGGCGTCACCTGCGCACGCCATAGGACATAGTTGGTGCGGGTGAGTTTTTCTGTGACCTGCCCAAGGGAGGCTTGGCCGGTGCTGGAGGAGGAGGACGACATGGCTGCGGTGGATGGTGCTAACTAGATGCGATGGATAGAGGTGGCTCTGTATACCATGTAAAACAGCGGAGAACGTCATACCTCTCTCGAGGCGACGGTTGCGTGTTAATATAGGCAGGGGCATATCCCTGATAAGCATACAAGTTGTTGAGATTACATCTTGAGGTACAAGGAAAGTAGAGATAAGATATGCATGAAAAGATTACAACTCAACTAACCTAAACCGAATCTATCTCAATCTGAACCGGTGCGTGTATGCCCCTTGAACCTGAATATTGCATGGTTTAACATAGTGTTAGCGAGCTAGGACCAGATCTCAGCTTCCCAGCCACGAGGCCTGCTACGACGATTATGGCCAAAGGTAAACCTCCACATTTCTGAAGAAGAACTTTAGCTGCATCAGTGGGCTCATCAGAAGCCGTGCAGATGATTTGACGGAACAGTTTGTAGGAGTTCTCTTCAGTGAGTGGGTGCTGCTCGTACATATGACCATTTCGACGGCAGCAGGCAGCAGCTACAGACCTAAACCTTGTTGTCGCCACTATGACACCCATGCTTTGGGGCAAAGAATCATTAATTTTTTCCCATCTGATACAGACCATATGTCATCTATCAGAACAAGGTACCTATTTCAAGCATTGATTTGAAACCAAGTAAGCATTACAGAGCAAAATCATAAAGAGCACAAAGAATTGACTTGTTCAAGTAGGCACTAGAATAGCAACGTCATATATACCACAAAGAACATACTCATTATGTGCGTGTTTGTCTGTTTGAAGGTAAGATGGTGGAAAACAGACAGATGATGTCCAATTTTGTGGACTGCAAAAAGAAATTGCAACTAGAAATATAAGAGTGTGTTCCGAATAAATAAAATGAAATATTTGGTTTAGTAGCCGGAGCACCGGAATTTGTTACGGTGGTGGTGGTAATGTATCAGGAGGTCCATGGAAGGCGATTTAATCTTCAGATTGATCATTCATTGTCTTAGGTTGTTTTCCTTTTGTCGAGACTTTTATAGACTATCATTATGCTTTGTTTCTTCTTCTTTTGTGGCCTGCGTGCATCTTATTGCACAAAGTCCAAGTGTGTACTCTTTTGACGATTTTAGTCTATAAAAACTCACTTTATCGAAAGACAAAAACCAAAGCAGAATACATCATACCTTTTGTCTTTTAATTGGGCGGCGAGTTTCTTCTTGAGCTGTATTTCCCCCCATTCCTCAAATCTGTCAAGCAGATCAGCTGGAGATGTATGGGTCTGCTGCCTATGGAACTGCTCAACAAGACTCCTCAGAAGCATCACAAGATTGAACTTCTTTGAGACCTGCACGAATGCTCTGTGGTGAAATTTATCTCCATATTTATCGTACAGTTCCCTGGCGAGTCTGGACTTGCCAAGGCCACCGATTCCGAAGATGGCGAGAGTCCTGTTGTTGTAATTGGTCCTTGACTCCAGATCACAACCTGGTGAATCCTGGTATTCTAACAATACCTCGAGCTTTTCTACGGTAGAGTCCAGGCCCACAGGCCGCTCCCTAACAACGAACTGGGGTGGAGGGGCAACATGGTCACTACTAGGATCTTCAGTTTCCTCAGCTTCACTGCATCCATCTTTAGTAGTGGGGTTCTCCACCCCGTACCTCATGCGCCGGTTGCTGATATCCTGCGCCCAAACCTTGAGGTTGCCGATCTCGGTGGCGACGCAGCGCCGCGCATTCAACGTGGTGAGCAGGTACCATGCCTTCCTGATGAACATGAGTTTGTCGTTCCCGCGGGGCTCGGGGCCGAGGCGGTGGTTGACATCCTCTATGTCATAGACCATGTCGCGCACCTGCTTCATCCAAACCCGCCTCTGCTCGTCATGGTTGCCGGCCCGCTCGATTGCGGTAAGGAAAGCCTGCATGCTGGCCATCTCGTCATTAATGTACCTGATGTCGTCGCGGACGCCTTGGATCAGGCCGTACTGCTGAGCAAGAACGCTCCCGAGCTTGCCGACAAGAGATTTCACGGCGTCGCTCGAGGCGCCCACGGCAAGGTCCATGGCCGGCTCGCTCTTGTTGGTTATTTGGGTGACGATCAATATGAGATGCAGATGCAACGCAGTCAACGGGGAGGCTGAATACTAGTCCGTAGAAGCAAATGATTTAGTTTTTCTGTTGAACGAACTGGTACAGGCAAATGTTAGTGGGCATTGTTTAAGGAGAGAGGAATCGTGGACAGTATAATTAAGCATGGCCTGCTTGGCAACTTGGGAGAAGTTTCCGCAAAATCAATAGCCCACATAAAAGGGCATGTAGCTCCCGCTTGCGCAGGGTCTGGGGAAGGGTCCGACCACTTCGGGTCTATTGTACGCAGCCTTTCCCTACATTTCTGCAAGAGGCTGTTTCCAGGATCAATAGCCCACATGGGTTAGAATAAGAGGGCAACATATGCAATCCCGTAAACAGAGTTCTCCCAGTTGGTTATTGGCGGAAGTATTATTTGTTTGAGTCTGTTGCCCTATAAAACCGCCACAATTGCCTTTATTAATGCCGACTGAAATTTTTCTTCGCCGAAAACCGATGCAGAGCTAAGAGTTGTTGTATAGGAGTTAATAGACCCATAAGACAAAACCGTCTTATCAACCATGGTATATGTACTGCTTTATCAACCGCCATGGTGCATATATATCCTTGGCGTAGGGACTGGAATCCAACATGGTCGTACCATATTGTTGGAAATAGAAATTTAGCTTAGCTGTAATGCCAGCTATAATAGCTTGCATGTGGTTCTGGCTCTGGATCAGGGTGGATCCGATCAGCTAGCCAACAATAAAGAAGATAGAGCTCAGAATGGAACTGCCAGCTATGGCTTAGCATGTGGTTCCGGTTTTGGTTCTGGAGCCGATGAGCTAAGCAACAATAAACAAGATATAGTGACCTCTCGAAGGATGGAAGCACCAACGACCTCGATCTCGCCCCTTCTCTCGCCGAGAAGCCCGAGCAGCAAACTAGCATTCTGCTTGTACAGTAGGTAGCAGAGGAGTCAACGCCGGAAGGAAGGCGAGAATGATCGAGCGCTAGCAAGATTCTGGCTGCATACATACAGTTCACGCTACAATCAGAAGTTGAATGCTCGTCATTGTTCATGGATCAGGTACTTTGCAGCTTTCCGTAAAAAAAATAGTCTCTTCAAAACTTGTATTCGCTTGCCAGCCTCCTTGATTTGACCTGTCTCTTTCTTCCCCTTCATCCGAAGAAGGGAAACCATGACACAGAGATGGCGATAATCTCCGATCAGGAGATGATTTACGAGATGATCAGGAAACTACTCAATGAGATGGAGCCGCTTCCTGGGAGGATGTCCAACCTGCCGGACAAGCACCGAGATCAGCCTGTCAGCAGGACTGTAGGCCTCCAACTCCAGAGCTTCGAGTTCATCCAGGCTGAGCTGAGCAGCACGATAGAATTACTGAGCCACCTGCTATCCTCAGAGCTGGGGCTGGATTTGGTTGACAACGAGGGCTTCAAGGAGTGGTTGTACGCGTTACGCCGCGTGGCTCCGAGTATGAATGCTTACATCCATCAATGTGACCAAGCTGCACACTGTGGATGTCATGCACAGATACACAGAACAGCCGCAGACTTCTTCTTTCGTCTTGCGGGGCTCCCACTGCCACCATATCCACGTGGAGTCAGAGATATTGAGGGAATCATATCCCACATCACTGAACGACCCTTCAGGTACATGAATCTTCTGATGGCGGATGATGGTCGTCGTTCTACCTCAACGGCGTCTGGTTTTGTGCAGCCATATACCTACACAGACGCTGGTGAAAATGGTCTTGTTGGCATGGAAGATACCCTACGAAATAAGGTGGTAAGGCTGTTCATGGATGATAGCAATGATCTTAAAGTAATCACAATCGTTGGACCTGCTGGGGTGGGGAAGACGACTGTTGCAAAGGTGATCTGCGACAAACTCCAAAAGAGGGGACACTGCCACGGCGAGGGTCGAGGTCACCCAAAGGCCTGATATGAAGGAGCTTCTCTGGAACATCCTGTCACAGATCCAGTTACCTGAAATCACCACGTTTGGAGATGAGCAGGAGCTACCCCTGCTGGTTCACGACATTAACAGATACCTGCAAGACAGGAGGTAATTTCTTTTCTTTTTCATTTACATTTTGCACAGTGTATTAATTTTAAGGACATGCGTTATCCCTGTGACAGTTCTTTACTTGACTGTCGTACTGTTATTATTTCTCATGACTTACATGGTTATAGTTTACTTTGAGTTTTTATCCTAGATATTATACTACAAGCCTCACTTGGATGATTTTTTATCCTTTGTTTACGGCTGCCGAGCTGTGTTACGACTTATGATGTGCTTATTTTTAAATAAATAAAATAGAATGAATTCTGATCTTTATCGCTTTCGCCCTGCTTTATATATAAAGTAAACCGCCCGAGCCAAACATCCAACAAAATTCACACACACACAAACACACCCAAGGACACACACAAACAAATAAGGTAGCAGTAGGGTTAATGCATGCTGAGGGCACGGCTCAACAAGCCCTAAGAACAAAAGGACACACACAAAGACCACCACACAAGAAGCAGGCTTAATCAGGCTCCGGCGGCGGTGGCGGAAGCGGGGGCGCCATGCGGAAGGCCATCGATCGAAGGTCGGTGAGGAGGGTGTTGATGACGATCCGGTCCTGAGGGCGGCTAAGCGGCCGCCAGAGCTGCAAATAGCCACACATTTCAGTCGCACGTCGCAGAGGCACTTTCTGAATAACAAGCTTGTTGCGAATATTCCAAAGCGTCCACGCGAGGATCCCAATGCACAGCCATCGTCTAATATGGCGGTACTGCGGGGAGGAGGCATGGATCTCCGCGAGTAAGTCGGGGAAGTTGGTATTGCACCATTGTCCGCCGACCGTTTCACGGAAGCACGACCACAGGAACTAGGCAGTGGGGCCGTTGAAGAAAATGTGGTTCGAATCCTCAGCCGTGACGCACAAGGGACACATCCCGTCCCCAGGGCCATTGCGCTTGCGGACTTCAACCCCAGAGGGGAGGCGTCCCCGGATCCACTGCCAGAGGAATATCCGGATCTTTAGGGGGAGGCGTATTTTGATCTTTACCCCTTACTTTGACATTAATTACCCCATTTAGCGGAACTTTTGCCAGTTTTTACCCTATTTATTAGAAATTTTGTCAGTTTTTATCCCATTTATTATTCTATTAGTTGGGTCTTGGTCGTTTGGTACACGCCACGTCGCAATTCCCTTCCGATGTTTTTCCCCGTGCCGTAAACAGATTGAATGCTCCGTGCACTTTTTTCAGTCGTCAGGTGTACATACACAGTGCTTCACATTGATGAGTTACTTCTTCACATCACACAACTCCTTGTCTGTTGCTTCCACCTCATTCTTCCTCACCCATATTTGCATCTAGGTGATGTGTCATACTACTATCATAACACCATCGATACTTTGTCCGACAAAAGTACCTCTAAGGAGCTATCTGAAACCTAACATACTTAAAAGGGGGTAAAAACTAGCAAAATTTTTGCTAAATGGGGTAATCCGGACGAAAATATTTTAAATGGGAGTAATTAGCTTATAAAAATACTAAAGTAGGGGATAAAAATTGGAATTCACTATTTGAATATGTTGGGAAACGTAGCCACAAAAGTAGGCAAAATGAGTCAAACTAACACCAAAATCAAAATCTGATTAGGCAAACAGGTTTATCAAAATCCATGGCAATACCAACATAGTATTATTTTATCTTGTTTGCGGAGAGCTAGAGCTGGCTCTACGGGATTGTCTAGAGCTAGCACCAATGAGTTTTAGCAAATCCTTCAATAAATTGGTATTAAAGTACTGTACATTTGTGAAAGTTGTAGCGTAATAGATGTGAGACATAGGATTTATTTTTTGCTTTCAACCCCACTTTTGTTATATTTTGAATTGTTTCTTGGTGATGTATTCTCGTGTATTCATTTTGGTTTTAATATATACCCATGTTAATTTTGATATTCATATAAAATATGGAACAATTGTAGCCAAGAGCACACTTTAGGAATGCTTCATTGAAACCAAAAAGTGGACGCGGATTTTTCCTAACTAGTTAGGCGCGCAACGCGCAGGAAGTCAAATCAATGAGGCCCACAAGCTGTGAGCTTTGCATGGTATTACAACTACCAACGAATTTCGATAGTGCATACTATGTGTAGATGTATTCCACCTGATTGGACCGGCTGCGGGGCCAGCCCTATAGATTCGACTGTGGTCTACAGGTGCACATGCATCCTCCCAGGGCCCTGCTCCCAATACCACTTTTGTCCTTACCGATTAGTAGTACTGATCTAATAGCTGCCCATGCATGCACGAGCTCGCAGGATGAGTGAAGTGAGTGAACTCGATTAGATTCCTTAAATGTGCAGATTTTCTTCACTAGTATTAAATGAATTACCGTCTTGGTATAAAACTCTGGTGCTAAAAAGTTCAGTTAAGTTGCGAACAAACATTCCAAGATAGGGAAATAAAAGTGTGGCTGAAGAATTTCTGAGCCAACAAAAGTGTGGCTGAAGAATTTTTGAAGCTAAATTATTCATAGTTTTTGTATTAATATATTATGTAAATATACATTAATTTACTTAGTTGATTTTTTAATGGCGAGCTCTTCAAAAAATAGTCCGCAAAATCCTTTATGCTTGTACACAAACGCGCCGGGTATGCTAGATTAAAGTTCATTTAAGTGGGGTCTATCTTTATGCAATCGCCCGGTGCTTTCAGTAAAGTCCTTCGTGTTTGAACACGAAAGCACCGGGCATGCTATATTAAAATTTGTCATGCAGGGATCTATCCTTGTACAATTGCCCAATGAATTATGCAAAGTCCTTCATGTAGGTACACAAACGCACCGGGTATGCTAGATTAAAGTTTATTTAAGTGGGGTCTATCTTTGTGTCCGGCGCTTTCAGTAAAGTCCTTCGTGTTTGAACACGAAAGCACCGGGCATGCTATATTAAAGCTTGTCGTGCGGGGATTTATCCTTGTGCAATCGCCCAGTGAATTACGTAAATTTCTTCATGCTTGTACAGGAACGCATCGAGTATGCTGGATTAAAGCGCATTAAGTGGGGGCCTATTTTTGTGCAATCGCACGGTCCTTTCAGTAAAGTCCTTCGTGTTTGACCACGAAAGCACCGGGCATACTATATTCAAGTTTGTCATGCAGGAATCTATCCTTGTGCAGTTGCCCGGTGAATTATGTAAAGTTCTTCATGTTTGTACACGAACGCACCGGGTATGCAAGATTAAAGTTCATTAAGTGGGGTATATCTTTAAAGCGGGGTTGTACTTTTTCAAAAAAAGTTTCAGTTGACATTGAAATATTTTCCATGCATATGGTTGTTACCACGGTTATTTTAAAAAATAATCCACTCAAAATAAAGTTCTTCAATTTTTTTCAATAATGGTCTTAAATGGCCAGAAAGAAAGTTTCATTTCCAGGCCAAGATGTCGGCAGTCTCACGGCACAAAATCTCAGGGAAGAAGAAGCCCAGCCAGATCTAATCGGGTGTGTTTCAAATTGTGAAAGCTGGGAAAAGGAAGTGTGGTGTGTACTACTGCGTCGTAGGTGTAGGTACTACTAGTAGGAGCGTCAGGGGAGGCAGATACGATGTGACTGTATATTCCTGTATAGCAAACCGGGTGTTGTTTATTTGGGTTTTAAGGCTGCAACCAGTGGCCCACAGCGCGCGGATCCATAGGAAGCAGCAGCGGCAGCGATACGCGTTGCGCGCCGAACCGGTTAGTAATAGCCATATTCGCCAAAAAGTCTTTTACAATGGTGCAAGGCCAGGTTCGACCAGGCATGTAGACGGTGCATTGCTTTCAAATAATCATTCTCGCAGTCCATGTGTTGTCAACGAATGGTCGATGTTGCTGCTTGCCATGGATCACCGTTGCCCTTTTTCTTTTCTCTTCTTGTAATGATTTGCTTGTGTGCATCTTCGATATCTTGACTAGCTATTGATATTGTGTTGATGCAGATGCCGGATGTAATTAGTATCTTTTTGATATTGATATATTACTTTTTATCAGATTTTTTTTTCCTAACGTCCTCTACCACATTTCTTTTTTGAACTATTCTTTCTACTCGTGTTGTCCTGTTTTGATTTATATCTTGAGCACAATTAAAACGACTTATTAGGCATCAAAATGATTTGTTGCTTCCACATTTACAGTTATAGCAACACCACCGATTTGCCTCCCGTGTGCTATACGCTAGCTACCACGCAGCATATTGCTATTAGTCCGTTGGTTTCTTTTTTATTTTATGAAAAGGAGTATAACCCTCGGGCTCTACATCAATTGGTTACCTGCTATCATGCATCCCTTGCACAAGGCCCTTGTGTGTGTGTATTCACATCTATCGTTTCTTTCATGCTTCCTCGAGTAATCACTACATCTAAGACATGTTTTTGCTGACATTGGTTTTCTATGGGTACTTATTGCTTGAATGATAACAAAATATCGTACTAGCAACTTTTCTTCAGTAACTTATCAAATATGGACAAAATATGAGTAGAAAAGTCGTGTGGAACTTATTCATATCAATTGTGTGGTATTTTGTAGGGTGTAGGAGCGCCATTTTCTATCATACTAGGTTTTCTTAGTGAATCTGTCCTCGGGGTTTTGCCTAATGGGCTTGGGCCCTTGGTATATTTTCTCGTTTTGCCTCTTGGTATGTAAGTAACAAATCGTACAGGCTTTATCAATATATATGGCAAATTTTTTGTCGTCAAAAAGCAATAAGTTTTGAAGTTCTTTGTTCTTCACTTGTAGGTACCTTATCATAATTGACGATCTCTGGAAACAATCCGATTGGGATATCATCAAGGATGCTTTTCCTCAGAATAGCATGTACAGTCGAGTAATTGTGACCACAAGCCTTGGAAGTGTAGCCGAGTCATGTTGTTTCTCTACTGATTATTGCGGTTATGTTCACGAGGTTGGCCCAATGAGTGAGCAAGATTCAAAACTACTTTTCAGAAAAACTGCTCACTCTGAGGTTAGTTTCCCAAACTACTTAGAGGAAGAAGTATTAAGGAAATGCGCCGGCATTCCACTGTTCATATCTGGTATGGCTGACTGGTTGAGAGAACAAAAGGAAGAACAGTTGAAGCTTCCCACAATGCTGAAACAGTTTGAACGATCGTTGTCTCCTGCTTATGATGATCTTCCGCACTGGTTGAAAGTTCAGTTGTTGTATGTTGCCATGTTTCCTCAGGGTTATATCTTTGCAAAAAGTAGTTTCACCAAGCGATTGGATGCCGAAATGCTGACCTATCCATCTTGTACTGAAGAGGACTATTTTGGGGAGCTCATAGATAGGAATATCATCACCCGAGTGAAAAGCAGTAGCAAACAGTCTCGTCAAGCAGAGGAAGAGGGCTGCCACTGGCAAGTGAATTACTTCATGTTACATTTCCTTGCTTCCAAATCAGCTGCGAATGGCTTTGTTTATACCAGTGGCACACTGAAAAACTCAGGAGACAATAAACCACGACGGTTGTCCCTCCACGAGCCTGATCTGCAGCTTCCATCACTGCTGGAAGAAATGAATTTATCGTACACCCGTTCACTTGTGGTCTCTGGTGTAGTGAGCGGGATCCCTCTTGATAAGCTTATATTTTTGAAGGTGCTGGACCTTGAAGGTTGGTGTTGCTTCGAGGAGCAACACTGGTTGGCAATATGTAAACTGTTTCTGCTACGGTACCTGAGCCTGAGGAAGACACTGGTCAGAAAGCTCCCTCCCAAGATTAAGGATTTGTACAAACTAGAAACACTAGATCTAAGCCACACACAGATCACTGAGCTACCGTCACAAATGTGCGAGCTTGCAGGGCTGAGGATGTTGGACCTAAGAGGGACCCCAGTCATGCGGCTGCCAAAACAATTCCAGAAGATGCGGCAGTTGCGACACCTTCTCCTTGGTGGCAATGGAGTTGATAACCCCAACACAACAGTGACACAAGTACCGGAGGAAATCCGGTATCTTTGTGACCTAGATACACTTGCAGTTGATTTGAGTGGATGCTCTCCAAGCCTTTTAGAGGCTCTTGGTTCCATATGGAAACTAAGAGTGTTGGCCATAAATTGTTCTTTTCACCAGTCTACTGACAGAAAGTTCCAGGAAACCTTGTGTTCATGCATAGAGAAATGGGAACAGCTCGAGGCTCTGACCATCCACTGCGAACCCGGTTGTCACATGGAGTTTTTAAGTTCTGATATCTTGGTTCAAACTCGTTGGCTAATGAAATTTAAGGTGACAGGTGGAAGATTTCTCAACTTTCCCCGATGGCTCAATAAGCTTGATTGTCTTGCTTTCATCGAGATCACTATTGAAAAGATACTGCAAGATGATCTAACTATCCTTGGGAAAATGCGGAGGTTGGAATGCCTTGTGCTAGGCCTGCACTTGCTTCCAGAAGAAGCGGTAGTGATCGATGGGGAGCCTCTTTTCCTTGGGCTTCAGAGATTGTCCGTCCGCTGGCGCGTTCCATGGATGACTTTCATGAAAGGCGCTATGCCGATGCTAACACATCTTGAACTAAAGAACATCGGAGGAAGCCCGTTGAGTGAACAGTGCGTCTCTTCAGGTATCATCAACCTCCAGTAGTCCAGTCCCTGTCGGAGGTAGACCTCTGGTACAATGTACGGTACACCAACAGCCCCGGCGTCAAGGCGACAGTCAAGGCCGTGAGTAAAGAAGTCGCCATGCATCAGAGGATGATCAAACTCGCCATCAACGGTACTGTCCAATACCAGCAGGTGGATGTCCAGGAGGAGGTTGAACTTGAAGAGCAACCAACGGGGAGGGCGACAGAAAGTCAGTGTGAGATTGAAATTGTAGGGTGACACACACCGCCCAACTCTCATGGCAAGGTAAACGTGGTTTCACGCACACTAATACTTACTTTGTTTTCCTTGAGATGGA
The DNA here is from genome assembly GCF_002162155.2 of Triticum dicoccoides. Classification (NCBI taxonomy): domain Eukaryota; kingdom Viridiplantae; phylum Streptophyta; class Magnoliopsida; order Poales; family Poaceae; genus Triticum; species Triticum dicoccoides. The sequence continues at coordinate 651,027,755 of NC_041386.1, forward strand.
AGCCTTTTATGGATTCGTTGTGAAACTATCAATCTGACGCACCATGAAAGTTCAGGCACACTAACACCACACTTGACTACTTGTTCGCAGCAGTTTATGGGCACGTCTCGGACCGGTCGATGAGGGCTGCTTGAGCGTGCTTCATCTGCCACTTCCAGTAGAAGACAGAGATATCAGATGGGGGAGCTTCAGCTTCGCAGGGGAGCCTCAGCTTTGCAGTGGGTCGCACTGTGACACATGTCGCTCCTGGGGCTGCTAGTGCTTGTTTACTTGGCTAATAAATACATTTATCCGTTATGATACACCGTTTGGCCATTCCTGCCCTTTTTTGTATGTCAATTTCTCAGACCGTCAGGCGATGAGTCGAATTTGTCATCCGACGCATCAGTTAGTGTGTTTGTGTTGTTATTTGTAAGACTGACAAATGCTGTAACATTTGGTCACGCGGCATCAGTTTGGCATGTTAATATTGTAAGAACGATTTCTACTTATGATTGTAAAACATTCAGATGCTTTCTTCTTGGGTCACGTGGTGACTCTGTTTTGCTGCCATTGTTTGGGTAGTTGGGTTGAGCCGTATCAGTATCAGGTCGTTTCCACTACACCTCTATTTTTCTGCCAGTTTTATTGCTTTACAGCACTCCTTTCTGCAGAGGGATAACATAACTTCCCCAAAACTGAAACATCCCCAATGCTTCGCTGAGAAGTACAGAATACTACTTACTAGACTGCATCAACTCCTCCCTTCAGCTTGTATCACGGCGGAACAGCGTTCTTGATCTTGGTCGTCATCAGTGGCCACTGACTTGGAGAGCGCGCAAGATCCAGCGGCGTGACAGGGCTGAGCGTGGAGAGCTTCAGATTTCAGAAGGGAGGTGAAACAGGAGCAGCGAACGCCTGGTGTTGAACGCACCTTCAGTGCAGCGACCTGAATCATTCTCCTGCTGTCCTCTGTTTTTTTCTTTTTAAGGATCTCCTCTGTTTTTTTGTTTGTTTTTCATGTTGTCCTTTCGGTTCCATAACTTCCATTCCATACCCCCTAAAAAAAACAATACTCTGGTCCATCTTCTGGTCGCCATCCCTAAAAAAAAAACACTCTGGTCGCCGGTTCGACGCCGCCGCCGGCTCCGCCTCTTCCTCGCACGCTTGCGGCGCCTCCCGCCCACGCTACGTCGGCGACCAGTCCCTGCTAGCCCCCCACCCGAGCCTGCTTCGCCGCCCCTTGTCTCCAGTCCAGCTCCGGCGGTCATGGCGACCGAGCAGCCGTCGGAGAAGAAGAAGCCGCCGCCGGAGAAGAAGGCCCCGCTCCCCAAGGTGGTCACGCTCAACAAGGCGCTCAAGCTGGTGAGCTCCGCCACTCCACCGCGCCTCGGTTCCTCCTCCTGCTTACCCTTCCCTGTTCATGTTTTCCTCCTAGCTAAAAAGGGGTTAGATTCAGACATTCAGTCCTCCGTGCTTAGGTTAGGTGCATAGAGAACTGCACTGCTGTTGTTCTGAATCTAATTTGGGCAATTACCATGTCTTCCAATCAACCGATGCCGCTGCCATGAAAATTGATGCAGCATAGATTTTTTGTTGTTGTATTTGTTGAGTGTTTGATACTTTGATGTAATTGTATCATACTCATCCATTTCATATGCCATTCTCAGGCCCAGACATGGGTGGACGGAATGAGTGCGCTGGAGCCGGATGAACTGAATGATAAAGATTTTGAGGGTCGGCCTTCAGGGTAAAATTCATCAGTGCCTTTTTTGTTAGCATCCATTCCTGGATAAATTGTTCAAGAGGCTGAAAATTTTGGTTGTAGGCTTGGCCTTGGAGCTAAAGTGGCGCCGAATGCGAAGCGGGCAGCTCCCACTGATCCGGTGGAGAGGAGGTTGCTCGGAAAGGTGAATGCGCAGAAGAGGAAGTCTGCCGAGGAGGAGAAAACAAATGCTCAGGAGGTGAATGAGGCAAGCGATGATGATAGCGGTGAGCCTCAAGGTAGAACCAGTGCTTGTAGCAAGAAGAGACACTTGCCTTCTGTTACTTCAATGCCATTAGGGAAGAAGGCCAAGTGACAGTTTATATGCATGAAACCATCTGAACATTCATACATGGCTTGATGTTCTAGACACGGTTTTACGAACCCCTAGGTGATTCTGTTACCATGTACTGCAAGGGCATAGTTCAACTGGATATTTTTCATTCTTATTGGCAACTCAATTTGAGAAGTTCCAGTGTTGTCCGTCTGAAGTTGAATAGAGCCTGATTCTCCATTTGATTCCCTGAAATTTCTGCTCCATCTATTCCAACTTCATGTCAGACTTGCTCTTACTTCATATATAGTAGTAGAATTTTATTTCTGTTGACAAAATTTGTTTAGATGTTGCCTTTAAACCTTATTTATAGGGGAAAGAAATAAACCCTTATTTCTCAAGACCAAATGTTTAAAGGTGCATCCAGTAGTCCTTTGTTGTTATGACTGTCTGAGGAACAAAGTTTTTAAGGTGTTCATTAAAATTGTTTTTCCGCTATCATATCTTATATTTCTTAAAAGGGGAACCAATGTGGAAGTGAAGGATGAATGGATCCTGCAAAGTAGACACCTCCTACAGATTATTAGTTTCCGAACCATCTTGATGCAGTATGGTGGTTGGGGTGCAGAGGATGCTAGATTACATTAGCAGATGGCCCTCTTAAGGGTAGCAGTACAAATTTCTGAATGTTTTCAGTTTTGATATAATATATGAGTGTCAGGCTTCAAGTCAACGAATGAGCCCATGCTGCTGCGTCGCGCAACACTGATCCTGTAAGTATCAAAAGTTCCGAATACATAACTTTAGTAAGTATCCCATGATGTATTGTTTTCTTGTCCATTTTGCAAGGTGCCCGACATCCTGGTTTTTCTGTACTGTTCCATTAATGCATATATACTGTTTTTATTTCTGGATTATTCAGTGCCAAAACAGCTGGAAGTTGAATGACTTCTCCTGATGGCAGTGACCAGAGAAACTAGATTCAGTGAGTAGTGAGAAGATCATATGAATTTATTGCAAAAATCTTAGGTGCATGCCTACATAGATAAAAAAAAGGGGAACAGGGAGCGATATGTCCAGTTTGGGAAATTGTGAGAACTTATTCAGATCCTTATTTGAAGTAGTGCTTCTTTCCCTGGTGACAATCTTCCATTCTGATCAACAAACCATGTCCTAGCATGAGAGGATGCTGATATGACTCAAAGTCTCTGCCATAGCCAGCAGGCATATCTTATTCTTCTTCAAGCACTCTCCCGATCTTTTCTTGCATGGGTGTCTTCTTGATCTATCTGCCTTGTCAACTCTTCTATTCTCTGTTGTAACCCAGCATATCTACTATCAGCAAGCTTAAGGCATGCATCTGCAGCAGCTTGTTCTGCCATTGCACTGGCAGCTAGTTTCTCTTTTAGCATTATCTTGCTGTTTGCAGCATCCAAGGCTGCTTTTACTCTTCGCAGTTCTTCTCTGAGCAAGGTCACCTGAAGAGGTACCTCTTTAGAACATGTACAGCTCTCTGATGAATGACTAAGTTAGAGTATGATATCATGCACTACTAAAGGTATTACCAGTGATGTCTTCCTATTGTTGCTTCCCTTTCAAATTTGTGTTCGAGTTACTTTGAAGAAACTTCATATCAATTCTTGAATGACATTATGTTCAATGGTCATTTATATCAGTCTGCAAAGCACATTTCATGACCTCAGGAGGTCCATTTTAATGAAGCTTAGGTAAAACTTATTCCTCTTGGCGTTACCTCCTGGTTTAGTTCTTTAATGGCAGCTTTTCCAGCTTCTACCTCCAACGCACATGCCTCTCTCCACCGTGCAGCTCCCTGCTCTACTTCTTTTAGCCCGACATTGAACTCTTCCACCTTAGGTATGAGAAAGAGACTTCAGATCCTTCTCAATTACAGGGCTAGCAAATGAAAGAAAGTACATAAATAAATAATAGATATGCTTATACACTTTGAAGTAGTAAAATTTCTTGTTCTTTCAGATCCTGTATCCGTGACTCGTGTTTGATTATCTTCTGAGTCTGTTGAGCAGCGAGGAGTTGCAAACGATCACAATTTGACCTGTTGGAGCAGTTTGATATTATCAGTTAGCACAAATTACAGGAAGGCCCTTAGTGGTCCATAAAAAGAATGGTAGACATTTTTGGTTGACGACTTAATAGTTTAGCTGGACTCGTCTAAGGCCTGCCTGAGGTCATTGATCTCATAGTGCATGTTTTTCAGTGTCTTACCAACTATTGAAGCCTGAAAGGAAACAGCTTGAAGGAGTTTATGACCTGACAAGTTTCCTGCAGGGCAATGATTTCAGTTGATAACTTATAAACATGACATAATCAATAGTTTCTAGTTGCATTGCATGCAGGGTCATAAATTAGAGATTACTCCGTATATGACAATTATTTCACAAGTAACAACTATAAGTATAATCTAAAAATAACAACTATATATTGTGTATGCAGGAGGTCCTTCGGATTATTTTCTAAACGACAGAACTATGGGAGCTACTGAGGGAGAACTATTTACGAGACTGTCAACCTCCTGTTTACTTTCTCTTCCATTAGATGCTGCACTGGCACTGGAGCTGCTCAAGTCATCTTCTGATTCTCCACTTATCACCTCCATGATGGAGCCAAAGCCAACCTTCTGCAATCCCTTCTCAGCAATCTGCAGGATTGAACTTCTTCTCTGATCGGCATCGCCCTTCAACACACAAAGGCTATTCTCCGCTGCATCCTTCTCACTTATGGCAACCTCCGACATACTCCTGATATCCTGGTTCTCCTTTTTTAAGCTTGATACCATACTCTCCATCCTGCATCTCTCCTTCCTTTTCTTCTCCCTGCATTCTGAGATCCTGATCTCCACCTCCTTGGCCAGATCAGGAATGTTATGAGCCTCCAATTCCAGGAACCTCAGTCCATCCTTGGGATTGAGACTCGAGTCAACAAGAAATCCTTTCTGCTTTCTCCTCGGAAGCTCTGTCCAGGATATTCTCCAAGATGTCACGCACCGAATGGAGCGAGATAACAATCCTCTGCACGGCAAACTTGGTTTGATGATCCATGGCTGGTATCTGCAGATACCTGGTGCAAGAGAAGAGAAGGGATAATTTTTCTGGTAGGGAAGCAGTACATAGCTGACAGTCAAGGGAAACCTTGGACGGGTAGATGGCTGCTCCACTGGCCTGTGTTTCTTCCTTGGCACATGTTCAGGTTTATGCCATGCATGTCCTGAGTACATGACTCCGACTTGTGCATACATGCTATTTGGCGTGCGCACATTTGTTAAATCCTGAACCAAAAGAACTACCAATTTGTCACCGCATCCAGCCGAAGTTCCTACCCCTGAATCCCTGATAGTCCCTAGCTTCTGTTCTGTAGTCCTTGTCACTGTGTGTGTATGCTGCAGTTTCATAGTCCAGATGAGATGAACTGGCAGGAACTTTTGAAATCCTAGTCGCCAGTAAGGTTCAGGAGAGTAACTTGGAGAGTCGGACACATTGATTTTCTATATAATAAATGAAAACAAATTCTGTTGCTAAGCAATATTGAAAATTCCAGTTCAGCATTAAGATACAATTTACGAACACACTAATAAACATGCATACTCCTGCACAGTACGGAATAAGGTAGAAAGTCCAGAACAGTCTACTCTCCCACCATCACATATGAGGTGAGATTCCAATAGAAGTCTTATAAGAGATATCACAACCAAATCAGAAATAGGGAAAACAAAACATATAAACAACAGCATCCGTATAGCAAATCAAGTCCCCAGATGGAAGATCTACAGATCCTCTGTTCAGGTTTGCGATCTTGTTGCGGAACTTATGATCACGTATTTCATACACGCCACCATTCAGGTCATGTTGCGCTGCTCGGGGGCTATGTCTTGAACCTTCTTTGCTTCACTCCCGTTTTGGATTTGGCCTATCAACCATTTATTTCTGAAATTTATGTCCTCCACTATCGTATCCTGACCAATCCTCAATTTCTGAACTCTCTGTTCCCTCCGTTCTTCCTAGTCCTCTCCTCGAGTTTCCTGTCTCATGCTCTTGGGTCCCCTTGATCTCATCCGAATCATCATGAACATTAGTGCTAATCTGGATGATGTTACTTCTGAGTGCACATGCTTGCTCTGTATTGTCCATATTGTTTTCATTTCGGGCACCAGGCTCTGCAGGAGCATTGTTTCCTAGCTCAACTTCATTAGGCCACAAGCTACTTTTCTGGATGTCATAGTGCCAAAGCAATGCCCAGATGTGGCTTATGAACTCCCCTCCAGAAAGACACTTCCTGTGTGCCTGTGCGTTCCTCGTGGGCGCAATGTGTATAAGTAACTCAGTCCATACCTCTGCCAGGATCTTCCAGTGAACTTCAACTTTGTCAGGTTCAAGATCGAGTAGTACCTTGCCCAGCGCCGCACCTTGTTTCGATGCATCCTCTTTTTCAGAGTCTTGAATAGGTTTCTCTGCTTCGCTCATCAATTTCAAGTACCTGCTCTCTAATGAATCACAGTTTTTCAGAATATCATCCCGAGCATTCTCGACGGTTATTTGGAACACTATATTGGGAACAAGAAAGCTATCAGGGATCAGGTCAGGTTTTGAAACCAGCAGATATGCGCAGTACCGCGACAAGCTATTCGCAATGGTGTATGATTTCCGGAGCTCATCAGACAACTTCTCATTCGACTTGGATGAGCAACAGTTTGTGAACCAGGACAAGATGCCACCTTTCTTCTCACCCAAATCCATAAGATACGTTTTGGATGAGCAGCAAGAAGTCAGCCAAGACAGGAGGGAACACGGGAACCCAGGGTTGCTCAAGTTGACGCCGTGATTGATTGCAAGCCTCATCTCGCAGAGGCTAGTCGCAATGTGCCACACAAGAATGATGTGAGAGCTTGTTGGTAGGATGCTTGTGGCTGCAGCAATGTGAGAGCACGGGACGATGCTAGTGCTGGTCGGCATGGCGGTCTGAGTGCTCATCGGCGGTGCGGTGTAAGCCTCATACTTCTGCAACTGCTCAAGGTTATGTTGGACAATGTCCTGATGACCCCTGGTTTTTCCTCCACCATTGTGCTGAGCTTATCCAGGACTGCCTTCTTGACAACGACCGGAACTTTGATGGCACTGCTGAGCTTTGCCCCATCGTCTTTCTTTGGAATTATTCCTGTAGTTAGGTTGTGAACAAAATTCCAAAGCCTTGGTCTGTCATCATACGACTGCAGGAAGACATACTGGTCAAGGAATCCATGCCACCTCTTGTCAGTAATCTTAGCTCTGGAAAACCATAAGAGGATGCGACCCATCCTTCTTTCTTTTGAAATGCCACCGGAGGGGAGAGATTCCCCACCTGAATAGATGTGATTCACCCTTGCACCTACAGATTCTTTGGCCCCCTTGCACTTCCTCTGCACATACTCACACACCATGATTAAGCTTGTCCAGTCCGAGAGCAAGTATGTCGCCATCTCCCAGAGCTCCTTGGCAATCATCAGTACAATGAATGCCCATGTAATGATCATGTCGATATTAAAACCCTTGACCAGATTGGCAAGCTCGCCACTGGGGGGCTTATACACCTTACGGATGTCCACAGCAAGCCAGCAGACAGCACCGATGGTCAGTATGGACAGGCACAGAGTGATGTAGAGAGACCGGAGGCCAGACCAGAACACCATGGGGTAGCGGGTGTTGAAGTAGTCGTGGACGAACGCAAGCTGCAGCTCCATGATCCTGAGGGCATCGCTGGCGCCCACCTCCCCGCCGATTATGCTCTTGACCAGCTCTCGGTTTATTGTGAAGATACTCCTGTATCCTTGCAGCGTCACATCCTCTAACCTGCACCGCAGCAGCCTGGACAAGGCGAAGGCCAGAGGGAGATCCTTATGGCCCTCCTTTTTGAGGTCCTTCTCCCGGTTCTGTGGCTGGTCAATAGGACAGTACTCCCAGACCTTGTCCAGTGTGACCAGTGGCGACGACTCCTGCTCGGACCTCGGGCTGCTGGTGCTACCTCCTCTTTTTGGCCGGCGCCGGCGGGCAGTAGTGTCGGCGGACAATGCATACTGAGGCTTCTTCAGTTTGAACCCCTGCTTTGTTTCTCCATACACCAAGTAGTTGTAGTCTTTCATCGGGCTGGAATTGGGTTCTTTTTCTTGAGAATGGCTGGATTTGGGCTCGGATCCCACTTGCAAGCTGCTAGTATCATCATCATCATCATTATCATCGTCATACGTGGCACGCATATGCTCTGCAACAAGCTGCGAACTCCTGCCATGCCAGACGGAGCGGAAGGCCAGATTGTGTGAAATGAGCCTATACGCGCTCCTCACTATCTGCAGACACCAGACGGACCAGAGTGGGCCCGTGAAACTGGATCCACGGGACCAGTTCAAGAATGCCGATCCTAGGAGCTTGAACACGTTCCTCCACTCGGTGAACCTCCGCCCGCGGCGGTCAGGAACACCATAGCCGGAGACGTAATCTGCGCTGTAACGGAAGTTGACGAGCACAAGCGCCCAGACTGGGAACAGCTGGTTCTTGAAAGGCGCCGACTGCATGGCCCCCAGGAGGTACAAGACAATGGAGTCGGAGGCGGCGTCGAAGGCGCTAAAGACGGCCCTCATGAACGAGTTGTGGATGATGCGGCGAAAGAAATCCATGAGGAACATGGCGAAGAAGAGGATTGTGACGAGGACCACCAGGAACTCGATGCGAAACAAGATTACTGTTTCCTTCTTCAGCATGATGAACAGGAACGTCACATAATCACGGGCATCATCGTAGCTCAACATTTTCCTGGTTCGCGCCACCTGCATGTTCATGGTCGTTTTGCCAGTTAATTTAAAACAACAACTCCCTTTTCTCTCAAGAAAATCACCAGAACTGATAGTCACACTTCACAAGAACTTGAATAGATTAACGAGGCGCTTAACCCTGCACCTCAACTTTCTGTAAACACTAAACTAAGAATGAAATTTCGAGGCATGGTGGTTCCATGTTGCTTTCATATAACCATAATAGATGAGGAATTGAGGGATTCTAGTATGATTCCTCTAGTGTTGTCATAGTTCAGCAGCTTTACTATGGCTCGTATGCTTTCTTTTCCATCTTAATTATGCAAAGATATATATGCTAGTTTGTGCTTCATGTATATCAGAACCGTACTTATCTTTTCTTAGAAGTTGATTACTCTTATTTCTTAATCCTGAGGAAATAAACTGAAGTTTGCAAATGATTTAATGCAAAGCTATTTCTCAAGAACTTACGTTTGTGTATAACTATGAAACAGAGTGAGCAGCTTGTACTTAACTGAGGCTGGGAGCAGTAGCTGCTCAAGGGCGATGTCACAAACAAGGGAGCTGTACTAGATGATTTTATGGTTCTTGCCAGACCCAAACCAGCATCCTTCTACTGGAGAGACAACACCCGAAAGGTCAGGCCTATTAAGACAATTGGGTACCCGTGATCTAATCCACCTTGACATAGCCATCTCAACCATTCTGCGCTAATTAATAATTTCCCTTCGCGAGGTCTTCCTCTTGGGTCTTTATTTTTGTAAGCACTCAGGCAAATATTTTAGGAGGTGTGCTTCCGGTACAGCCCATTTACAAAAGTTAACATTTTCCGAGGCAGATCAACGGTTGAGATTAGAACTTACTCCCTCCGTGCTTGAAAGGAAGGCATATAAATTTGGTATAAAATCAAATGTAATAAAGTTTGATCAAGTTTTAAACTCGGTCAAACTATGTACTCCCTATGCTTCTTTTTACTCCGCATATTAGATTTGTCTGAAGTCAAACTTTGCAATGTTGATATTAGAAAATATCAACATCTACAATATCTAATAAATATAATATGAAAATATATCCCATGATGGATCTAATGATATTGATGTTGTATTGTGAATGTTAATTTTCTGCATAAACTTGGTCAAACTTTAGAGAGTTTGACTTCAGACAAACCTAATACGTGAAGTAAAAAGGAAACAGAGGGAGTATCCTTTGACTTAAGACAAATTTATAAGCCTTATTTTCAAGCGCGGAGGGTGTGTCCTTTAGAAGGGCATGATAGTCTTTTTCTCTTGAAGCCCATGTCATATGGATTTAACATAAAAAGTTATTCTTCATACACTACAACTTTTACCTACTTGTTTGATTTATATGTTATTTCTGTAAGCTAGTTATCAACGAACTCCCTTCTACTTATCTACCATTTCCTATTGACACCAACGACTGGGCAAGGTAAACCCTAAAGCATTTTAGGACGGCACAAGGAGACGAAATTACCCCTTCATCAATTCTAGGTTTTGAATACTATGGCCACCACCACCAAGATATTTTTGCCAACATACAGCTAACCACTTAACTAAATGTATTTCTTTTTATTGACTTCTTGCCTAATCTAGCCCTAAAGGAATCCATTCTTTTATTGACCCCTACATGCAACCCATAAAAATACATCATAAAGTTTTATATGCCATATAGAGATTATTGAACCAAAGTAATTCTACCTCCACTGTCCAGTAATCACTCCTGCAACCTATTACTTTTTTTCCATTTGATCTTCTGGGCTACGTCAAGATGCAATCTTAAGTATCTCACAGGGTGAGATCCTAATAGGACAATTAAACATTTTAGCAAAATATTGACTTTTAAGCTAGACACATGCTCAAACAGACATAAAATAAATTTCATATCATGTGCACTATAATCACCGTGTAGAAGAAAAATGGTATCATTTGCATATTGCAATATGTTTTTACAACATTTTTCGGTATTTTCCTCTAGCATTCCTTTAACTAATGCATTTCTCCTAGCTTTGTCCATAAGCATGGCCAAAGTATCAATGGCAAGATCAAAGATCAAAGGAGACAAAGAATCTCCCTGTCTTAGCCCTTTATGAGTGGAGAAATTAATAAGGGCCTACATTATCAATAACTTTAATACCTAACACCTCCCCCCACCTAATAGTATGCATTATCCAATCTATCCATTTATCAGTGAAAACCTTTTATGTTTAACATTTGCATCACAAAAGGCCATTTGACCTTGTCATAGGCTTCTTCCAAAATCTACTTTAAAAATCATAACAGTAGTTATTTGCATCAAATACTGTTTAAAGCGTCATGCGGTAGCAGAACCCCCTCCATTAAGTATCTGCCTTTCACAAAAGTAGTTTGGATGGAAGAAGCCACATCTCCAACATCCCCATTCAATATGTTCATTAGTATTTTAGTAAAAAAATAATTAAAACTAGCATTAAGCAAGCAATTACCTCTGAATTGTCGAATTTCATTAACATCTTTGGTTTTAGGGACCAAAGTAATAAAATCTCATAATTCAGCTTCGATATATCTAAATTGCTTATGTGAAAAATCATCAAACATGGCTTTTATATCAAACTTAACCAGCTCCCAGAAATGCTGATAGAATTCAGAAGTAAAATCATTAGATACAGGGGATTTGTTACGAGCCATGTTGGAAATTGCAATTTTAATTTCTTCTAGGAAAAAATTCTACAGTTAATTTATCTGCAGCTTCTCCAGGAATAGCCCTAGGGTCATCAATGTCTAAAGAGATTGTAGAAACCTTAGGACGTCCAAAAAGATTCTTATAGAAATTGGTAATATAAGTAATCGATTTTTTAGCACCTTCAGTGTGATTTTCTTCATGATGTAAAGAAGTAATCATATTTTTCCTACGTCTCCCATTAGCTTTAGCATGGATATATTAATTATTGCTTCTCCTTGAAGGGACTTGTTGATTTTGGCCCTCTGCTTTCATTTTAATTCTTCATATTTCATAGTTGTGCTCTCAATTCTTTTTGTGCATGCCTCACTTCAGCAGACTCACATTTTGAATTCTATGTTTATTTTTCACCAGCAAGAATTTCAACCACGGATCCAATGCATGCACGGTGTGCGGTTCACCACCAAATCAGTTCAGTTCAGTCACTGCCTCAGCCGCAGGCCGGCACAACAAACGAAGGTGAGTGAGGCATCCTCCCTCGTTCACTCTTTTTTTCTTCAGAAAGGGAGGATCACCCCGGCTTCGACATCAGACTGATGCATGCAGTCATATTATTAAATGAAATATCCAAAAGGTCCACGTTGTAGTACAAGCTCACTTGTGGCTTAAAAGAAATAAAAAAAAACTAAAAATTACCATAACCGGCAAAAATAGGTCGATATGACTAAACACCTAGCCTATTATTGGACTGCCTTCCAAACCAGTTGTAAATATCCCGAGCTACCATCTCCCACCGGGTACACCCAGCATCCAAAAGCTCTCTGGCTTCCGCAGGAGCGAGTAACGATAACGTACGGATCCAAGTAGTGGCCCTGTAAATAACCTGCAAAAGATTTATAACAGCTATAAAAACCATTTCATTTCTGCAGTTCCATATAGCCCAAAGTAATGCGCATACTCCTATCTGAATATGTCCTGCGGTGTTTGGCTCCACTCCATTTAACCACGTCTCAAATAACTTATTCATACTACTTGGAGGGATGACATCAAAATCTATATGAACCGAGCGCTATAAAAATTTGGCGAGAGGAGAATTAAGAAAGAGGTGCTTAATATTTCATCTGAGCCATGCCGGACTGTTGTCAACTATGCTCATTCAGTTGTCAACTGAGCCATGCCGGACTGTTGTCAACTATGCTCATTCAGTTGTCAACTGAGCCATGCCGGACTGTTGTCAACTATGCTCATTCAGTTGTCAACTGAGCCATGCCTGTCTTGTGTCCCCTACTAATTAACTACGTTACGTGTAGCCCCGGTTTGGTGCTACGCTATTGTTTACTACCACTCCACTTGCCACATTTAAATAGCAGCTAATCTCGATCAATGCTACAATTAAACCAAGCCCATGTGACAACACGTACGAGCTAGTGGCCAGCTGGTCCACGCTCGATTAACAGCGTAAACCTGCTCGTCAGATGGATGAGTTTCTTAATTTGGACCGCGGATCGGTTCCAATATCTATGAGAACAAGTCTCAACTAGCAATGTATCATGCATGTTGAGACCTGCAGGCTCCCTGAGTTAATTAGCGCGGTGCAGATTTTACTTTGCTGGCGAGGATTGGTTATACACTGCCTGCCTAGCTAACTAGGTAGCTTGCAAGTCGATTAGTTAGTGCATCGATCTTGCTAACAACCATGACTGAACTTGTCTTGCTTCCTAGTCTTAGTTTACTTGGGAAAGAAGGTGATTGTTGACATTGGGAGTTTGATTGATCACCATCACGTCCATGACGTCCGTCATCATTCGGCCGGCGTGCTGTCGCTACCGTACCGCTGCGTACGACTCTGCCGGGCTGCCAGCCGCCATGCGTTATTCTGTTTCGCCAGTCTTCCTTCCATATATAGTCTTGATAATTAACAAGGTCTTCTAGCTAGTCAAGAAAACAACGAAGGCGTGTAGGATCAATTTGTAACTAAATTATTATAGACTACTTAAAATATGGCACCTTCTTCATCACTAATGATAAGATAAGAGAGTGTTTGGCCATTGATTCATGAACAACGAATTTGCTCTTCAATTATAGCCGGTCCTGAACATTTCGAAGCCAGCAAGGAGAGAGAGAGAGAGACGATGAGCTCCGAGAAGGGCGGCGGAGTAATCCTGGTCACCTTGCGGAGCCTCTTTACGCTGGACAATGCTACTCGCATTGCCAGTGTGGAGCTGTGGGTGCTGCTGACGACGGTGCTGCTGGTGTGGAGGTTCGTCCTCGACTTCTCCGGGCCATGGTTCGGGAAGCCGAGCAGGATGTTCCAAGTCCTGACCTTGGAGATACTGACCCAAAACCTGGTGATCTACACCATCGGACTGATGCAGCTATCAGGCGCGAGGGTGAACGACTACTTCCAGGTGTGGGCGGTCCTGCTGGTGACCCTGCAGTACAGCGTCAAGATCGGGCGCCCCTACAGCCGGTCCAAGCAGATCCCGTTGCTGGACCTCATGTCCTCCTTCTGGGCAGCCAATCTCCTCCGGGTGCAGACCTTCTACCTCCTCAGGATCCCCCTCTGGCTGATCTGGTCCCTGAATGCGGTTCGCATCATCGTGCTCTTCGTCACCTCCGGTAAAGCGGAGACTCATAGCCAAGAGAGCATGAGGCTGGTGAGCGACTACATGAGCTATGAGGACAGGCTCCCTCCTGCTGCTGACCTTGCGGTGTCATCCATGAGTGGCCGCAAGTACCTGGTGCACGGGGAACACCGGGTGCTCAAGGAAGTACAGGAGGGCCGGCGGCGGGAGGGATCTTGTTTCAGACGGAAGAGGGTAACAAAGCAGGCTGGCAGGAGCTACAAGATTGAGTTGAAACCAGATGGAGACCACAGCAATCACTTCGTCACCGTGGAGAAGATATGGAGTCACACCAGCGGGAGTGGGTTGCTGGGAGCCGCTGCAGACCCGCGTGGAGAGCGCAAGGACCTGTGCCTCTCGTTCGCGCTCTACAAGCTGCTGCGCCGTCGGTTCTTCGACCTCCCGGTGCATGAAGCGACCAGGCCGCGGGGGAAAGACAAGATCCGCGAGCTTGTCTTCGGCTACATCCACGCGGACTGCGAGAGGGCGTTCCGCATCACGGGGGTGGAGCTGTCCTTCCTCCAGGACCTCTTCCACAGCAAGCACGCCACCGTGTTCGCCGGCGGCCTCATGGTCCCGCTCCGGAGCCTGCTGCTGTCGCTGGCCATGGCCGCCGCGACGGGGTACATCGCCTATACCGCCCGGTACATACCGGAGAGGATGGATCCAGCGGACCGGAACAGGATCACGCACGGCGTGTTCGTCACGCGCGTCATGGTCGGCATCATCATTCTCAACGAGCTCCTGGAGATCTTTCTCTACGTGTCGTCGCGGTGGGCCAAGGTCCTGCTGCTGTGCAAGTACGCCCAGCATCATCAGTGCTGGCGGCATCCGGTGGTGGAGAGGGCGATGACGCTCGTGCTGTTTCTCGGCAGGAAAGCCGAGTGGAGCCAGCAGACGATCGGTCAGCAGAACCTTCTGGTCACATTCCATGTGCCGAGGCCAGGCGTGCCGCCTCTGTTTACATGGACGAAGGTACTCCGTCGAGGGGTGGCCACTGGGACGACGACCCTGGAGGACCACACCAAGACTGCGATACTAGATTCGCTCAGGAACTTGAAGGACGGGCAGCTGGGCAGCTACTTCTCAAACGCATTCGAATCAAACAAGAGGGTGAAGTGGCCAAGCAACCTCAAGCTCAAGGCAGACACCCACATCATACTGGTCTGGCACATCGCGACCGGCCTCTGCGAGATCAGCTTCTTCAGCGAGGTGAAGGGGCTCACCGCCGTGCGGCGACCGCGGCCTTTCGTAGTTGATTCTGCGTGGTCTCGGCACTACGCAACCGCGGCCAGTTTATCCAACTACTGTGCGTATCTGGTGAGGAAGGCGCTGGTGCCGGACAACCCCATTGTTGCCGGAATGGTGCTTGATGAGGTGATCAAAGAACTCGACTACGTCGTCTCCAAATCCAGTACCATGGAACTGGAAGGTGTGTACCATAGGCTTATGAAGATAGTCCCCAAGCCCTGCAAGGATCACGATCAGAGCTGGAGCTGGGGCCCTGACGACGTGGAAGCAGCGACACCCATGGAAGTCGATCAAGCGGACCGAAGAAAAGGCTACAAAGATCTCCACATTGGGTGCTCCATAACAAGGATGGGCGCGGTGCTCGGGAAACACCTGACGGAGGCGTATGAAGGCGACGCCGCAGGCTTGTGGAGGGACCTGGCCAGCTTCTGGACCGGCTTCCTCCTCCACTTGGCCGTGAACACGAGGGCGGTCATGCACGGGAGGCATCTCGCCGGCGACAGCGAGCTCATCACACACCTGTGGGCGCTGCTCTCGCACGCCTGCTTTAGTGGGAACGCCGTCCATGGGGAGGAGGGCCCGGACCTGGAGGGCGTCCCTAATTTCGACACGGTAGTTAACCAGCAGGCAACCTGATCTGGACGTGGCGAGGTCTCAGTCAGACTGAGACTTGGCAAAACTGATGAACAATTCTTACTCGACTCCTTGCACCGCGCGCTGTTTTTCGTTTGGTATTTGTTCGTGCTGCCATTCAGTGTCTCTTCACGCGTGTCTACTTCAGATTGAAAATCCAGGCCGGTTTACAAAAAGAAAGTTGTAATCGTTTTCACTCAAGAAAAGTTGTAATTGTTAAATACCACTCCTAAAGGCATCTTCGCCCTCCTCCTCAGAAGAGGGCATTGCTAGGTGAAGCCTGGTCGGCGCCGGCGCCGCAGGGTCCTCTTGTCTTCTCACGGCAGCTCCGGTGTGGGTCGGGGCGGTCAAGCGCACAGTGAGTTTATCCTCCCTTAGCGGGATCGGCTAGGTGTGGCGTAAGGGAGGATAACTGAATTTATCCTCCCTTAGCGCCGGATAGGGGATCCGTTAGAGTTGTTCTTAAACTTGATATCATACTCCACACCCTGCTTTTGTCCATCCTTTGCTTCTCCGTGCACTACTGAGAGCCTGATCTCCACCCCCTTGGCCAGTTCATGAATGCTACGAGCCTCCAATTCCAGGAACCCCAGTCCATCCTTCGGATTGAGGTTCAGTCACTTGGAAATCCTCTCTGCTCTCTCCTCAGAAGCTCTGCGCAGGATATCATCTAAGGTCTCATGCGCTGAGTGGAGCGCGTCAACGATCTTCGGCATGGCAACCTTGGTTTGATGATCCATGGTTGGTAAGATTCTTACTTAGTGAAGATTCTGATAATGTGCCAGGCACCCTGACATAGCCTTTGGAGATGCGGATTTGTTTTTCACACAATTGAACACTCAGATGGCGTACATAACTGCCTATTGCTTCATCTTTTGGTTGCTTAGTTCCTAACATAATGATACAAGAAACAATTGTTCATGTGTTTACTGCATTTCTTCAGTAGGCAGACCAAACTATGAACTGCGAACAGAGCAAACTAACTCTCTCAGGCGACGGTTCCTTGCCCTATCTTGTGGTAAGCATATGTCATACAGATCATAGTGTATCACACAAATGTGTCAGCTAGTAGCATCTTCTCGAGATCCACACGATGCTCGGGATAGTAAATGGACAAAAACGTTGCAACTTTGTGAATGCAATAATATAACACACTTCTCAGCCAGTATGCACACACACACAACTCTCTAAAAGAAGTGGCATCCGTCCTCAAGGACCTACCTGGTACATCTACCACCATACAACAGCCCAAAATCTGACAAATCAACCCGGTACACACGGAGTCTCATGGTAATGGAACAGATGTTCCCCACTGCCGGAACTCCACCAATTCTCTGTTCACGATCGACCTGTTGTGAAGCCAGAAGGTTTCTGCGGACTGGTGGAACCGCCTCACCTTCCTCTGCAGCTCCCACATGATGGCAGTCATCGCGGAGCAGGGCTCCGTGTCCACGGCGTACACCCACATGCATCTCACCTCGCGTCCACGGGCGATCATCTCCTCGATCCTTTCCTCTGCGTGAAAATTCCAAGGCTTTGATGCTCGCCGCAACAGGACTAATGATGGTATAATTGCAAAGGAGAGAAGGAACTTGTGGGGGTATACCTGGTATCGACTCAAGGTACTGGAAAAGTTCAGGACCGATCTTGGACGATGGCCATTTTATCGATATCTCGGTGTAGTCAATCACATTCTGGAAAGGGAGCTCAACCTCATCTGATAAAAGAACTGGCACACATTCCTGTCATCAAAATTGAAAATTGTGGACAGCTTGAGTCAGATACTAGGTGTAGGTATGCACTCAATATATATTTTTGGGGAAGGGAGAGCTCACCACAAAGAAAGATTCATAAAAGCGAAGTGTCCACGAAGACTCCCCACGAGGAGCTAGGCAAAACTTTGCATTCCTCAGGTGTTTGAAGTAATCAACCCTACCCAATTTGTCAGGCCCAGACAACTTCAGTTCTGGAGACTCCAGCTGCTCATAAAACAGAAGCACATCCAGTCTGGATAGAGTATGTATAAGCCTCGTCAAACAGAAATGAAGCTAACCTAACACGATTAACCTTGTATATATATAAATAAATACTCTGGCTAGCATCCTAGAATACCAACTTGTATGTTTGCAATGTGAATTTCAGACAATAGAGCATGCCGGAATAGCAATAAGAATGCAAATCAAGGTTTTAATCTTCTATATACCGATCCATTCAGAATCATGTCATTGCCAACATTGCCATAATAATTTTCCTTAACGGAGCCATAGTAACTTTCAGTTTAACCCACAGAAGCCATACTGATTAATATCATGTTAAACTGTATTTGGATATCAAAAGAAAGACAAACCTTGTCAGGATACTGCTTTGCCAGTTCCACCAATTTAAGACGGCCTACTTTTCCCTGGGCACGACCAAGAAAGTTTGCTAAATACTTCCTTTTCGTCAACGGAATTGGTTGGACAGCACGAGCATCAGGTTTCACCATAGAATCATCCACATTCCCCGGGATAATAACGTCTTTCCATGTATTAAATGCGCTTATACCTCGCTTGTCAGTACGGTCACCCTAAAACGAGAATGCAAATGCTATGTAAGATGTCAGAAGTAGACTGCAAGTTGAGTTATATTGAAAACAATACTGCAGCAGTAAAAACCAAGTCAATTGCCTACACGAACTCTGCAAACATGTTGCAGGTATCTCATGGTATACATTAAACTAGACCAGCAGACGCAACTGCCAGTTTTTATGTTGGGACTTGGGAAAACATTGATGTGATTATATTCAAGTAGACAGATCTAGATATGCTAGGTGTACATTGGATGGCATAGCAAGAACAAATACAACATGTACCCTAATTGTATCACACGTATATACACATTTACCCAAACTGAACTCTTGTCCCACTGTTGAATCAGGGAGCCTTCTTCCAATATTGTAAACATAAAACATCAAAGACAGTCCTGGAAGCAGTTTCTAATACTTTGATTTGTTATACTAGGCACGATTATTAGGAATGAAAAGGGAAAAAAATATGAAGAGCAGCATGAGTGGCTATCTACCTCTGGAGTGAGGATGATGGATCGATTCAGAAAAGTTGCCCACGAGCGAAACAGGTGAGCTCCAGCACCGCTACATACTCCACAAAACAACAATGTTCTTACATGGTGTACAAGGGAACATTTCTTTAACCAAAAGACAATGCTGATCATCTGTGTGATTTGATTTTGGGTGCTCAAACAGTAGTAGCAAGCGGTACCTTGGGAAGACGAAAATGTGGTCACGCCCACCCGATCTGCGGAAATATGGCATCTGACCCAGAACCTGCAGGGAACAAAAAACAGTCCGGTTAAGAAGCGAACTTGCGGTTAGTAAACTTAAAACACACCTGAGTGAAGTGATCAACAAGTTCTACTGGGGGTTGGTTTATATACCTTGACATATGTCTGATTGATTTCCTTGTCGGTGAGACCTCCTGTCATGCGAACACATTTGACATAGCTGGGAACAAAGAAGAGATGCGCTTCGTCCTTGTCCAGTGTTCTATACCTTGACCTGAGGAGAAGCTGGTGGATCTTCACCTATCACCGTGCCAAGAAAAATGGAAAATGACTGGCATCAGTTAAAATTGGTTTAAATGTTGTAGCAGTGAGACGTTCATGGCAACTGAGGTCCGAGGCCAGGTTTGCAGCTAGGAGTGACAATGGAGGAGGTCATCCGTTGTGTAGTAAGCAGCAGCAATTAGGTATATCATGTGCAGCACAGGGATTGTGAGGAGATCTGTCTGGTGTGGAGGCGTGGAGCGCGCGTACCTGCGTTCCCCACTGGCCCTTGAGGCAGGTGGCGGCGGAGACGGCGCCGTCGCGCCCGCGGAGCAGCTCGCGCAGGCCGTCGACCTCGTCCTCGGCGTAGACGTAGACGCGGAGGTGGTCGGCCGCGGCGGAGAGCCGGGGGCCGGGGGTGGGGAAGGGCGGGTGAGGGGGAGGGGCGGAGAGGAGACGGGTGAGGAGGAAGGTGACGGCGACCAGGAGGAGGGCGCCCGCCTGGTGGGCCGGCGTGCACTGGGGGTGGCGCGGCGGGCCCCGCATCGCCGGCGGCCGGACTCGCCCGCGGCAGCGAGTCGCAGAAGATGCAGTGGAGTCGGTGTTTTTTTTTCCGAACGCACTGAGCGCCGGTTTACACCATCGATCGGACTGGGCCCGGCTACCTTGGTTCTGCTTGGGCGGCCCACGGCCCACGGCCGCCGGGCATCCGAGTCACGCACCACGCTGTGCTCCTCCGTCGAACCACGTCACGCGTCCTACGTGCCTCCCTCCCATTGGCCGGCGCCGCCACGCCCCGTCACGCGTCCCGTGCCCTCCGATCACGCGCCCCACGCGCGAACCGACGGCCCGGATCTCGCCCGCCATCGCTTCAAGTCTGCAGCCACTGACCGAGCTGCAGAGGAAGAAGAGGAAGAGGAAGCAATTTCCATCGGAGATGGCGAGAGGAAGCGCTGCCCTGGTGGTCGCCGTGGCCCTGGCGGCCGTGCTTATCCTCGTCGCGCCCGCGGCGGAGGCGGCGGGGCAGAAGAAGCCGGCGACGGCGGCGAGGCGGGAGGACGTGCCGTACATCCGGTGCCAGGTCTGCGAGCGGATCGCGCGGGAGATCTCCGCGCAGGTCGCCGCCAAGCAGCAGGCGCTGCCGCCCTCCAAGAAGGTACTGTGGTTCTGCTGCTCATCTGGTTAGGCGGGCGAATTCTGAGCGGGTTGATGAAGTAGAGAGTTTTTATGTGTGTGGGATTTTAGGTGCCGGAGATCGAGATCATCGACATCGCGGAGAATGTGTGCAACCTGAAGAAGCAGGAGGCGGACTGGATGCTCCGGATCGACATCGTCGAGAAAGGCGACAGGCTCGAGGTAAATTGTCTGGAACTGAGGCGGATCCGTGCGTTTTTAAATCTGCAGAGACAGAAATTGCTCTGCTCTGGTGTGAGCTTATGAACTGCTTACTGCTGGTGCGCTTCGAGGCTCCAGAAGATTTTGAATCTGCTTCACCGCCACCAAGTGCAATGCTAAATGCTAAGCAAGTAACGCGACTCAGATAGTATACTTTGTTTACCGATTGGCCATAATTGGAATGCAACCAAACAGTGATAAAGCGGATTGATAATCTAAAATACAGTATGAATTGGATGGTTTTATTTAGGAAGTTCCTTATGCTTTAACTCGGCGAAGAAATCGACTATTTTGGTTCATAATTTATAGCTACATGTAGCTAGTTCTGTACTTCTGTTTCCTCCTAGAAATACCATTGAATTTTTTTTATCAAATAGTAGTCATCTTCAGTAGGTGTGATACTTCACAAACCTAGCATCTCAGTCACATTCTAATGCATCAAAGTATTTTGCAGCTTGTGGATCAAGATGAGGAAGGGCACTGTAACTCGGAATGCAAGACCATTGAGCGTGCATGCCAGGAGGTGATGATCGATTCATATCTAGTAGTTTATTATGCATTTACACGATTGTACTGTCTAGAACTTATTAACATACTAAGACCTTTGGTTTCTTTAGAGTGATAATCTTTCATGAATCCAACATCACAGTTGAGTAAATGATATTGTGATGGTACTCAGCTGAAGTTAATCATGGTCTATCTATGTAAATTGTTAAAATGAGTTGAGTTTATCTTTCCACAATATTGAATAGTTACGAAGCGATAAGGCAGCACCATTATTTCTATTGAACTGTGTGAAGTTGTGCTCAACTGAACAAAACTCTTTTTAGGTGATGGGTTATGCTGATACCGATGTTGCTGAGTTTGTCTACACAAATAAGCCTTCAGTTGATCAGCTGATACAGTTTGTCTGCAAAGATATTACCAAAGCATGTGCTGCCGATCCACCACCAGTTCCAAAAGTAAGCATTCCCAGTCTTGTTTCTGCCCTCTTAATTAGGTAATTATCTATGAATATTGGGCAAGTAGGCAGGTGTTACCACTTCAGTGTGAAATAAATGTCAAATTAGAGTCTTCTTCCCTGCCACTGAGTACACGTCGTAGTGGTGATCAATCATGGAATTTGCAAGATGGCTTTATTTTGGGTACTTGCATCGAGGAAATAGGGGCAAATTTTGATGTAGGTCAAATATGGACATGGATACTATACTAGTCTTAGTTGAGCTTTATCTGTTATCTTTCCAGGTCTTTAGTTCACCATAGCTTTACTAGGCAGGTTTACTTCCATGTTGCCTAACTTAACTCAGAGATAGTTAAAATATGGTATTAAGAGCAGAACAGTAGACCACACAGAAATGCATCTGATATGTGTGCTGTGTAGTAAATACATTTTTTTTTGAATTATTACGTGCTGATGCGCATTGATACAAATTCCATATAAGATAGACTAAAAGAAACCTTTCCTAGAAGTAAAAGGAGTTTATAGAACCTTCGGCCATGTAAGCAGATACTTCATAAAACCAGGGCATGATTTAGGACCTGATTATAATGCATGTCTGAATGCTCTGCTTGTAAGTTGTAACAGTTAACTGTCTGCTGCTAATAAGTATCTGGATGTGAGGCTCTGGGGACAGATATTTTCTTGCATTTCTGACACACAGCAATATTAAAATTACAGGATCGAATCCCCGGAGAACCCTTTGCTGCAAAGCCATCAAAAGACGCCGAAATGGAGAAAATAATGAGATCAATGGAGGTAGGTTATTTTGGCTGTGATATGTGTAACTATATCCAAGAATATACGCAGATAGAAATCGGAAATTCAATTTGGCTCCCGGGAGCACATGCTCCGGGGCCCAAAAATGATTTTTTAAATGTCAAAAAAATCAAGACAAAACTATTATGTGATCTTAGTCACATACAAATGCTACCTGCAAATTTTGAGGCAAAAAGGTTAAGCATTTTGGCCTGTGCAAAAAAACAAATTGAAGACCAAATGTCACTCTAATCTTTTTCCCCGACGAAACACTGTTGCTCTGTTTCGCATGAAATTTGTCAAGCATGCTTGTGACACTATATTGAACATCTACAAAAAAAAATCAGAATTTTTACTTTTTTTTAATTTACTGTCCCGAAATTACACTATTGTTGATGACAGGGCATGCCGGGAGCCCCAAACATGAAGATGTACTCCAGAGACGATCTGATGAAGAATAACTTTGGCGTTGAAGGTGATGAGGATGATGAAGATGACGATGAAGACGAGGATAGCTTACCCAAGAACTTGGTATGTTACCATAGGTTACCCAAATATGTTACTAGGGCTGGCTCCTCACAGTTCTCCGTAACTTATCAGCGAAATATGTTTATATGAACTGCTGAGGGTTAAATCGTATTTCCTCTGCTCCTTCCAGGGAAACATTCTGAAAAACAAGGGTCCGCAAAAGAAAGACCTGAAACAACAGGTGGTGAAACAGATCAAGGATACCGGCAAGAAACTGAAAGGGCATGTGAGCAAGGTGTCCAAGGCGGTGAAGAGTTGGTGGAAGGGGAAGAAGAAGCCTGCAAAATCCAGCAAAAGCGAGCTATGAAGAACGCGGCAGCATCCTCAAATCGGTTTGTCGCATCAGCCTTCTGTCCAGAACTTGGGTAGAGAACAGCTGCATAAACGTGCACGATGATTTTAAGGGACTTTTAGTGTACACTAGTAGAAAGAAGTGGACTCCACTCTGGAGCTCGATGGGAGGTAGTTTTACAAGGTTGCTCAGGCTCCAGTTGATTTTTCGTGTATGTGGTACTCTGTAAATGAGCGGACATACTCTGTAACTAGTGGCCATACTATTTTTCGTGCACTAAGTTTTTTCTTTTTGAGAAACATCAGGGCATCTCCAACGGCAACCCGCAAAAACCTCTCGCATCCGTCCACGGACAGGCGGGATCGGCCCGCGGACACGGATGCGGGAGGCAGCCATCGAATGCTAGCCACATACAATTTTACAACAACTCAAACCGATCAGACGAAATTCAAGCAAACACGACCGGATTTTATATAAACATGACGGATTTCATATAAAAAAGCTGGAATTTTATATAAACGTGATGGATTTCAGTACTTTTACATCGGACTTGTCTGGCTTTGAAGGTATAATTAATACCTAAACTAAATTGCCGCCCGCGGATCCCTGGAGGTACATGTTTTAGCGCAAAGGACGGCTAGCTTCCCCACTATTCATCGAGTAAAACCCCAGGCTGATGCTTCAGCGGGAGGGGAAGGCGGCTCCTCCGCTTTCGTGAAGCCCATGTGGGATCGACGGAGGTCCTCGAAAGAGAAGAACCAGGCAAGACACCGATTGTGTACGCCGGCGTCGCCGAGGCGGTGGCCTTCATGGGATCCAAGCACTGGCGGACTCCCGTGTTCTACTTCTCCTCGATGATGGTGACGGACGCGGAGGCACCGGTCACTGACTCGTCGCTCTCCGCGCACCCGGCTTCTGTCTCTGCTTGCATGACGCGGGCACAAGCACGGGAGGTGCGGCCGCATGCACGAGAGGCGCGGGCGTCGACGGCAGCGATGACGCCCATGATGTCGTGCTTCCCGCGCGTGCCAGAGGTGGAGCAACTCGCCACTCCTCATCGAGTGGGCCTGGAGCGGCGAGTTGTTGAACCAAGCGGTGGCTTGGGGCGGCAACTTGCTCCGTCAGGTCAGACGAGAGAGGTGGAGCAGCGAGCTGCCTCGCTCGTATATGGCGGGCTCGGCGGGCCACCCAACCGGCTTGTATGCCGGAGAACTGCTCTTCAGAAGCGATCAGAACAGTGGTGAAGGAGGAGATTGGGGGAGCGGCGGAGGGGTGTGGTTCTGGCCCGGCGTCTGGCCTCATTTAAATAGAGGGCAGACGGTAGGAGTTCGGCTGGCGTTGCGTTTAATGTCGGCCCGCTCATGAACGGACGTATGGTCGGAGTAGATTTCTCGGCTTCCATGCGGCGTTAATGGAGGCGTATGAATGCGGCGAGAAGACGTGTTCAGCCGGGCGTGTAGCAGGCGGCGCCCTCGACCAGCGCGCGCTTCAATGGCGGCGTCTTGAGCCATCTTCAATGCAGAGCGGTGCACTCTACAACGACATGAATGTGGGTAGCTGG